>NC_091437.1:36106472-36389325 GCF_964237555.1 Oryctolagus cuniculus | reverse complement strand
GCCAATGTCTTCCAGGGTTTCCCCAATGTTCTTAATTAACTTGATGGTGTTGGGTCATAGATTTAGATCTTTAATCCATGTTGAGTGAATTGTTGTGTAAGGTGTAAGGTAGATGTCCTGCTTCATTCTTCTGCATGTGGGCATACAGTTTTTCCAGCACCATTTGTTGAAGAGACTGTCCTTGCTCCAGGGACTGATTTTAGCTCCTTTGTCAAAGATAAGTTAGTTGTAGATGTTTGGATTGATTTCTGGGTGTTTCTATTCGTTCTATTGGTGTATCCATCAGTTTTTGTTCCAGTATCAGGCTGTTTTGATAATACTACTGCTTTGTAGTATGTATCAAAATTTGGTATTGTGATGCCTTAAGCTTTGTTTTTTTTCAAGAAGGCTTCTATTTAATAAAAACAAATTTCATAGGTACAGCTTTTGGAATATAACAATTCTTCCCCTATACCCACCCTCCCGCTCCCACTCCCATCCAACCTCCTACTCCCTCTCCCATCATATTCTTCAGTAAGATTCATTTTAAATTATCTTTATATACAGAAGACCAACTCTATACTAAGCAAAGATTTCAATAGTTTGCACCCACACAGACATACAAAGTATAAAGTACTGTTTGAAGACAAATTTTACCATTAATTCTCATAGTTAACTCATTAAGGACAGAGGTCCTACATGGGGAGCAAATGCACAGTGACCCCTGTTGTTGAGTTAACAATTGACACTCTTATGATGTCAGTGATCACTTGAGGCTCTTGTTGTCAGTGCCAAGGCTATGGAAGCCCTTTGTGTCCATAAACTCTGTCAGTATTTAGACAGAGCCATAAGCAAAGTGGAAGTTCTCTCTTTCCTTTAGAGAAAAATATATCCTTCTTTGATGGTCCCTTCTTTCCACTGGATCTTACTCACAGAGATCTTTCATTTAGGCCATTTTTTGCCAGTGTCTTGGCTTTCCATGCCTGGAATGCTGTCATGGGCTTTTTAGCCAGATCTGAATGTCTTAATGGCTGATTCTGAGGCCAGAGTGCTGTTAAGGGTGTTTGTCATTCTGTGAGTCTGCTGTGTGGCCTGCTTCCCATGTTGGATCATTTTCTCCTTTGAAGTCTATCTATTATTTGCAGACTTGGTATTATTTATGTAATACCTTTGACACTTATTCCTATATTTATGATCAGTTATGCACTTAAAACGATCACTTTAACTAGTAAGATGACATTAGTACTGCCAACTTAATGGGATTTGGAGTCCCATGGCAAGTTTTTAGCTTTACCCTTAGGTGTAAGTCCTGTGGGAACATGTTCCAGCTTTGTTTTTGTTGTATAAGATTGCTTTAGCTATTCAAAGTCTCCTGTGGCTCCATATTAATTTATTTTTAAATTAATTAATTAGAAAGTTGGAGTTACATAGAGAGAGGAGAGGCAGAGAGAGAGAGAGAGAGAGAGCGAGCGAGCATCACTGGTTCACTCCCCAATTAGGCTATAACAGCTGGAGCTGTGCTGATCCAAAGCCAGGAGTCAGGTGCTTCTTCCAGGTCTTCCTATGCAGGTGATGGGGCTCAAGGAATTTGGCCATCTTCTACTGCTTTTCCAGAACATTGCAGAGAACTGCCATTGGAAGTGGAGCAGCCAGGACTTGAACTGGCGCACATATGGGATGCCGTCACTGCAGGCTGTGGTTTTACCTGCTTCACCACAGTGCTGGCCCCTCCATATGAATTTCAGCATCATTTTTTTCTAGATCTGAGCAGAATGTCTTTGGTATTTTGATTGGTATCACATTGAATCTATAAATTTCTTTCAGAGGAATGGACATTTTGATGATTCTTCCAATCCATGAACATGGAAGGTTTTCCCATTTTTTTTTGTATCTTTTCCTATTTCTTTCTTTAATGTTTTGTAATTCTCATCATAGAGATCTTTGACATCCTTGCTTAAATTTATTCCAAGATAATTGATTTTTTGGTAACTATTGTGAATGGGATTGATCTTAGAAATTCTTTCTCAGCTGTGGCAATTTCTGGGTATACAAAGGCTGTTGATTTTTGTGTATTGACTTTATATCCTGCTACTTTACCAAACTGTTCTATGAATTCCAATAGTCTCTTAGTAAAGCCTTTTGGATCCCTTATATATAGAATCATGTCATCTGCAAGTAGGGATAATTTGACTTCCTCCATCCAATTTGCATTCCTTTGATTTCTTTTTCTTTTTTTTTTTTGTTTTTTTTTTTTTTTTGTTTTGTTTTGTTTTTTGTTTTTTTTTGACAGGCAGAGTGGACAGTGAGAGAGAGAGAGAGAAAGGTCTTCCTTTGCCGTTGGTTCACCCTCCAATGGCCGCCGCAGCCGGCGCGCTGCGGCCGGTGCACCGCGCTGATCCGATGGCAGGAGCCAGGAGCCAGGTGCTTTTCCTGGTCTCCCATGGGGTGCAGGGCCCAAGCACTTGGGCCATCCTCCACTGCACTCCCGGGCCACAGCAGAGAGCTGGCCTGGAAGAGGGGCAACCGGGACAGAATCCGGCGCCCCGACCGGGACTAGAACCCGGTGTGCCGGCGCCGCTAGGTGGAGGATTAGCCTAGTGAGCCGTGGCGCCGGCCCAATTTCTTTTTCTTGCCTAATGACTCTAGCTAAAACTTCCAGGACTAGATTGAATAGCAATGGTGAGAGTGGGCATCCATGTCTGGTACCGGATTTCAGTGGAAATGCCTCCAACTTTTCCCCATTCAGTAGGATGCTAGCCATGGGTTTGTCATAAATTGCCTTGATTGTGTTGAGGAATGTCCCTTTTAAACCCAATTTGCTTAGCATTTTCATCATGAAAGGGTATTGTATTTTGTCAGATGCTTTCTCTGCATCTATTGAGATAATCATATCAATTTATTAATGTGATGTATTACATTTTTTGACTTGTGAATGTTGAACCATCACTGCATACCAGGGCTAAATTCCACTTGGTCTGGGTGAATGATCTTTCTGATGGTTGTTGGATTCAACTGGCCAGAATTTTGTTGAGGATTTTTGCATCTATGTTCATCAGGGAAATTGGTCTGTAGTTCTCTTTCTCTGTTGCATCTTTCTGGGTTTAGGAATTAAGGTGATACTGGCTTCATAGAAAGAATTTGGGAGGATTCCCTCACTTTCAAGTGTTTTGAATAATTTGAGAAGAATTGGAGTTAGTTCTTCTTTAAATGTCTGGTAGAATTCAGTAGTGAAGCCATCCAGTACTGGGCTTTTCTTTATTTGGAGGGTCTTTATTATTGATTCAATTTCTCTCTTGGTTATGGGTCTGTTTAGGTTTTCTATGTCTTCATGGCTCAAGTTAGATAAATTATATGTGTCCAGAAATCTATCCATTTCTTCTAGGTTTCCTAGTTTGTTGACATACTGCTCTTTGTAGTGATTTCTGATGATTTTTTTTTTATTTCTGTGGTAGTGTTACATTTCCTTTTTCATCTCCAATGTTATTGATTTGGGTCTTATCTCTCCTTTTTTTGGTTATTTGGGCCAATGGTGTGTCAATTTTGTTTACTTTTTCAAAAACCAGCTCCTCATTTTGCTGATCTTTTGTATTGCTTTTTTGGTTTCAATTTTGTTGATTTATTCTCTAATTTTAATTATTTCTTTTCTTCTACCAGTTTTGGGTTTGGCTTGCTGTTGTTTTCTAGATCCTTGAGGTGCATAATAGTTCATTTATTTGATGCCTTTCCAATTTCTTGATGTAGGCACCAATCGCTATTAGCTTTCTTCTTAACACTGCTTTTGCTGTATTCCACAAATTTTGGTATGTTGTATTGACATCTTCATTTGTTTCCAGAAATTTTGTTTATTTCTATTTTGATTTCTTCTATGACGCATTTTCATTCAGAAACATGGTGTTCATTCTCCATGTGTTTGCATACAATGTAGAGATTCTTGAGTTGTTGATTTCCAGCCTCATTGCATTGTGGTCTGAGAAGATAGGTTGTATGATTTCGATTTTTTTTTTAAATTTGCTGAGACTCCCTTTATGGCCTAGCATATGGTAAAACCTTGAGAAAATTCCATGCACTGGAGAAAAAAATGTGTACTCTTTGTAGGGTGGAAGGCTCTGTAGATATCTGCTAGATCTATTTGGTCTATGGTTTCGATTAACTATTGTTTCCTTGTTGATTTTCTGTCTAGTTAATCTGTCCATTGCTGAAAGTGGGTTATTTAAGTCCCCCGTTACTGTTGTATTTCAGTCTATATCTCCTTTTAAATCCCTTAACAGTTCTTTTAAATAGCCAAGTGCCCTGTAATTAGGTGTGTATACATTTATAGTAGTTACATCTTCCTGTTGAATTGTTCATTTAATCATTATATAGTGTCCTTCTTTGTCTCTTTTAATAGTTTTTATGTTAAAGTCTGTTTTGTCTGATATTAGAATGCCTACACCAGCTCTTTTTTGGTTTCTGTCAGCATGGACTATCTTTTTCCATCCTTTCACTTTCAGTCTGCATGTGTCTTTGTTGGTAAGGTGTGTTTCTTGTAGGTAGCAGATAGATGGGTTTACTTTTTTAATCCATTTAGCCAGTCTGTGTCTTTTAACTGGGGAGTTGAGAGAGCATTTACATTCAGTGTAACTATTGTTAAACACCATCTTTGCCCTGCCATGAATCCTTAAATAATCCTGTCTATATATTTTGGATTTCTTTTGTACTTTTACTGGGTCATTTTCTGCATTTATCTTTTTTTGTAGTGATGTTCCTGTTTCTGTGTATATCACCTCCTTGAGCATCTTTTGTAGGGATGGGCCAGTAGTTATAAATTCTTTCAATTTCTGCTTGTTGTGGAAGATCCTTATTTCTCTTTTGTTCATAAATGAGAGTTTTGCAGGGTACAGTGTTCTGGGTTGACAGTCTTTTTCTCTTAGGACTTACAATATGTCTCGCCATTGTCTCCTTGCCTGTGAGGTTTGCGATGAGAAGTCTGGGGTGAGTCTAATTGGGTTTCCTCCGAATGTGATTTGTCATTTCTCTCTTGCACATTTTAAGATCTGTTCTTTGTGTTACACTGATATGAATTTTACTACTATGTGTCATGGTGAAATTCGTTTCTGGTCATATCTATTGGGAGTTCTGTGTATTTCTTATATTTGGATGTATCTTTCTTTCTCCAAATTGTGGAAATTCTCCTTTATTATTTTGTTAAGAAGGCCTTCTAATCCCTTCTCTCTTTCCACACCTTCCAGAATTCATAGGATTCATAAGTTTGGTCATTTGATAGAGTCTTGTAACTCTCCAACCATGATCTTTAATTATCTAATTTCTTCATCTTTTATTTGGTCTGGCTGTATTATTTCTGGAAGAGTTTCTTCTAGTTCTGATATTCATTCTTCTGTTTCATCTATTCTATTGCTAAGATTTCTACTGGATTTTTAAATTTGGTCTATTGAATTCTTCATTTCTAGTATTTCATTCTTGCTTCTCTTTAAAATCTCAAATTCTTGGGAGTGCTTTTCATTTAGATCGTGAATTTGTTTCTGATTGCTTCTGAGTAACTTGACTATCAATTTTATGAATTCATTTTCTGGCATATCCTCTATCCCTTCTTCAGCCTCCATTATTGAGGATTTGTATTGGTGTATTGGTCCTCTAGCAATTTCATAAAGTCTTCCTTATCCTTATTCAGGATTTTTCCTTTGTTCTTTGGCATTTCTGGTTGATTCCTGGTTGGTTTTATTTTAAAACTGATTTCCCTTTGCTATGAGCTGCTATGTGTCCGTTGCAAGTGGAAGCATGCAGCCCCACCTCCCAGAGTTCTATTTACTTCTGGATCATGATGGAGGCAGGTGCCAGGGCTTTGGTGCACTAAGCCCTGCCTACTGGGGCCAGAGGTGCTTCTCAGTGGTGCATGAAATGAGCTCGAGTTTTCACTGTTTAAGACTACTCCTTGTTGTACAGTTTGCTTGGTGGGGAAGAACTCACTCTGAAATGTTGTGATCCTTGTTCCTGGGTGGGGCGTGTTGTGAGGGGGCCCCTGCAACTGATGGATGTGTGTGCAGGAGGCAGATGCAGAGATCCCCTGCTTACACTCAAAAATGTAAATAATCAATAGGGCTTCTCCCTGCCAGCTGTAGATCTGGTTGGGGAAAGGGGGTGAGACACAGAGGGACTATGACATGCCCAACCTCTCTGCCTATTCCCCTACAATTTCTCCTTCTTCCTACTTGGAGTTTCAAATACAGTGCAGTTTGCCAAGCTTCCCCTCCCACCACTGTGTGCAGCTCCGTGGACTCACTACCTCTCACCTGCTTGCTGGGGACAGCGGCACTGGTCTCCTTGTCTGGTCCCTGAGTCCCTCATTCACTGCACGTTCTCCATCTCCCCCTCCTCTTTGCTCCCCCAGCATGGACCTGAGCAGTCTCTGGTGGACTCCTGAGCCACTCTGCATGAAGTTCTCATGATTCCACCACCGGCTTGTATCCCCTCTGCTAACTATCCATTTTTCCCCTCATGACTTGGAACCTCCCACTGTTATACCACCATCTTCCTCTCCAAATATATCACACTTTTTGTCTTAAAAATTCCATTTTATTATTATTGTCTCTTGGTGTGATGGGTTGTTGGGGGCTGGAGTAATCCAAAGGATCTACTGGGTTGGGCATCCATGATGGCTTCCTCATGGGGCTGGTGGTTGGTTCTGGCTGTTGATTAGAAACTCATTAAGAGTTGTGGCCAACAGAGTACTAAGGCATGGGTTCTTCATGTATATTAGGCTTCCTACAGCATGGTGATTGAGTTATGAGAGACAGCATTCCAAAATCAAGCATTCCAGGAGACTTAGGTGGGAGCTGCAAAGCTTCTTATGATCTGGCCTCAGAAGTCACACAATGTCTTTGCTACTGTATTCTATAGGGTACACAGATTCAGTGCAGGAGAGAATACTCAGTGGTGTGAATGTTAGAAAGTATGGTTCCTTAGGGTCCATCTTGGTGACCTACTAGCACTTTCATTTTCATGGAAAGAGGAATAGTAAAGACGCTTCATAACCTGCTTTTTATAACATCCAGCTAGTTCCCCTAAACTTTCTACCATGCAACTCCTCATAAGCACACAGAGTTTCTAATCACCAAGTGAGGTCAAAGGAACAAGCCTGGTATCTAAGAAATGCAGAAAGGCTATTGGGTAAGTTATCATCTTGTCCCCTAGTGGGCAGGTATAGCTCCCTCTCCTGGGTCAGATACAGGTGCAGCAACAATCTCAGCATGTCCTTGTGAGTATTTGTGAAAGTGGCTTAAGTGAAGATGCACCTGCCTCTCAGTGAGCTCACCTTGGATGCACTCACTATGTAATTTACCCTGGGCCATAGAATGGAGAATTTTAGGTGAGGAAACACATGATCTAAAGAAACTCCTTACTTTTGGGATGAGGCTTAGAGTGAGGCAAACGTCCCACATCGGTTAAATTATGTGGGAGTGACAGAACTTTGTTCTTCTAAATCTCTTTTGTTGTTGAATTTCTCATTTTATTCCCTGTTTATTACCACTATTCTAAAACATAACTTTTTTACATTCTTTTTTAATGTTCTTTTTTTTTAAAAAAAAAAAAGATTTATTTGTTTATTTGAAAGGCAGAGTTACAGAGAGGCAGAGAGAGAGAGGTCTTCCATTCAATGGTTCATTCCCCAGATGGCTGCAATGGCCAGAGATGCACCGATCCAAAGCCAGGAGTCAGGAGCTTCTTCTGGGTCTCTAACATGGATGCAGGGGCCCAAGGACTTGGGCTATCTTCCACTGCTTTCCCAGGCCATAGCAAGAGCTGGATCAGAAGTGGAGCAGCCAGAACTTGAACTGGCACCCATATGGGATTCCAGCACTGCAGGTGGAGGCTTTACCCACTATGCCATAGCACCAGCCCCTAACTTTCTTTTTTTTTAAAAAAATTTAAATTATAAAAGCTTCAGGTATTTCATATATACAGATTTAAAAACATAATGACACTTCCCCCACCACCACCACCCATGCTCCAACTCTTCCTTCTCCTCCCTTTCACATTCTCTTAATTTTTACAAATATCTATTTTCAGTTTACTTAATGCTCTTATAGTTAACCCTACACTAAATAAAAGAGTTCAACAAATAGTATGAAGAGAAAAAAAAAAAAAAGAACACTGTTCTTCTACAGAAGAGACAAGGGCTGTAAGAGCTATAAACAGCAATCAAATCTCAAAATGTCTATTTTACTCCAATACCTTATATTTCAGGTTCTAAATCTTAATTCAGTGATCCTCAAGGGAACACTTTGCCTCCCTCACTATAAACGTCTCTTTAGTTCCTCTTCTTGTTCCTGGAACTTAGTAAATCTTAGTGTATGTATGTAGTGTGACTCGGGAAATTATTGTAAGTTAGCTTGAGCAGGGAACTCAGCCAAATAAATGGGGGTCTCATGGACAATGCCTGAAACTCTGGATGTGAAGACCACACCAGTCTGTTCTGGCACAGAGGTAGTCACTAGAAGCCTAGCCTGATCTCTCCCTGAATAAACCATAGGAGGATTTCAATCCTTTAACTCATCAATGTTATTTAGGCATTCAGCAAGTAGTCATTAGATTATTTTTATGTGCCTAGCTCTAGAAATAGACAAGTGAACAAAACTCATGAATCCCGTATCTTTCTGGAGCTTAGAGTTCAGTGTGAACACTCCTGTACTTTAGCAGTGGTGGTAAACAGAACAATGTGTTCATAGCAAACATGTTGACAAACATGTACTTTCCCACCTCTGGGCAGTTGGATTAGAATGTTAATATTTAATTTAAATTTGGAAATGCTTGCTTCACACATTTCTTTTAAAATGCAAGATTAATAATATACCTATGGAATGGATCTAAAATAGTTTCAGTTTGGGAATTAAGCACAATGAATTACCGTGAAAGAGATTAGGTACCAAATTAATTTTTCATTTTCCAGAAAATCTTTTCACTAACAATAGGTCCTTGGCATTGAACTAGAGTCTTTGAAAACTCTGCCGCTCCTTGGAATTCTTGATATGACCTCATATTATTGCATTGTTAAATAATCTCAACATTTTTGGGTGTAACTGATTTAACAAGTTAACACTTGATGCTGTTTATACAATGTGTCCCTTAGAAGAGCAAGACAGAACAAGAATGGGAGATTACAACATGGGAATGGGATTTATGCTCCTCATGTTTCGGTTGCCTGAGCAATTGACATGCTTTGATTTGGCCTGGGATGCTTACAAGTCACCCAGACAAGTGGCTTAAAATTTGTCAAAGAAGGTATCTGTCATTTAGTCACATTCCTTAAAGGTCAGTAATTTGATTAAAGTCCATTTTTCTAATCATCAGTCAATAAACATTTGTTAAGGACCTATTGTTTGCCAGGCAATATAGATAATAGAAGTCACTTCCTAGCAGAGCTCAATTTCCAATGAAGCAGAGAGATAGTTGAACAGATGAGTGCACATGAGAGTTAGTGCTGTGATGAAAGTGAGAGAGGGGGGCCATGGTTGTGGCTTAGTGGGTAAGGCCACTGCCTGCAGTGCTGTCATCCCATATAGGTGCTGGTTTGAGCCCCGGCTGCTCTGCTTCCAATCCAGTTCTCTTCTATGGCCTGGGAAAGCAGTAGAAGATGGTCCTGGCTTCGGATGGGTGCAGCTCCAGCTGTTGTGGCCAACTGGGGAATGAACTAGCGGATGGAAGACCTCTCTCTCTCTCTCTCTCCCTCTCTTTCTCTCTCTCTCTCTGCCTTTGCCTCTCTGTAGCTCTGCCTTTCAAATAAATAAATACATCTTAGAAAAAAAAAAAAGAAAGTGAGACAGAGACATGTGATAGGGAATGATTAGGGCCACTTTAATTTGGATGATTGTTCCATTGTGCTGGGGAGTACCCTGTTGTAGTTATTAAAAGTTGGTTGTGTCTGCTGTTCAAATCAGCCTTTAGAATGAGGGTGTGCAGGATATTGAGAGAACTAGGCAGAGAACCATGTCAGAAGTTCTGAATCTTGGCCGGCGCCACAGCTCAATAGGCTAATCCTCCATCTTGCGGCGCCGGCACACCGGGTTCTAGTCTCAGTTGGGGCACCAGATTCTGTCCCGGTTGCCCCTCTTTCAGGCCAGCCCTCTGCTATGGCCCAGGAGTGCAGTGGAGGATGGCCCAAGTGCTTGGGCCCTGCACCCCATGGGAGACCAGGATAAGTACCTGGCTCCTGCCATCGGATCAGCGCAGTACGCTGGCCGCAGTGCTATGGCCGCGGTGGCCATTGGAGAGTGAACCAACGGCAAAGGAAGACCTTTCTCTCTGTCTCTCTCTCTCTCTCTCACTGTCCACTCTGCCTGTCAAAAAAAAAAAAAAAAGTTCTGAATCTTCCAACTAGCTTTGCAATTAGTAACTTGGTGAGACTTTGGCCTTTGAAGGCCTCCATTTCTTCACAAAGATAATCATGAAGGGCTAGGACTCTATGGAAGATATGTAAGGTTCTTTTAGTTTTAACACATATCACATAATCTGTACCTTTAGTTTTTTTTAAAAAAGATTTATTTATTTATTTGAAAGTCAGAGTTACATAGAGAGAAGAGAGGCAGAGAGAGAGAGAGAGAGAGAGAGAGGTCTTCCATCCGATGGTTCACTCCCCAATTGGCCACAATGGCCAGAGCTGCACTGATCTGAAGCCAGGAGCCAGGAGCTTCTTCCGGGTCTGCCACACAGGTGCAGGGGCCCAAGGACTTGGGCCATCTTCTACTGCTTTCTCAGGCCATAGCAAAGAGCTGGATGGGAAGTGGAGCAGCTGGGTCTTGAACCGATTCCCATATGGAATGCCGGCGCTTCAGGCCAGGACGTTAACCCACTGCACCACAGTGCCGGCCCCAGCCTTTAGGTTTTAAGAGCACCTTGGTTTGGTGGGGTCACCCATAGCAAGGTAAAATAACTTGTAATGTCTTTCTCATTACTACTCCATGTTCAATAGCTTCTTGATTCCAGAGCTCTTTTCAATACACTTTTCTCTTGATCTTCACAGGAACCTTACAGAGATGCAGAAGCTGAAGTATAAAGCAGTGAAGTACCATACTCAGTTCCACATGGGTGTAAACACAGTGTTGATAAAGCAGAATCTCAGTGAGTGACAGTTAATTATGATTGGATCACAGTAATCCTACTCAAAGAAGTGAAACTAGCACTTCTAATTTCTTTTCAAACACCAATGTTATGCATTTGTGTCTTCTTCAAAAACCGCCCTGGAGCTTTGTAACTGTCTTATGTCAGAAAAATGATTGAGTGGTATCTATGGGTCATTTTGTTCCTACTACAGTCCCTTGAGCTTTGATGGAGACATGACAATGTAGCTAAACTATATAAAATGACATTCCCATTCATTTGAAAATGAAGGTGGTTATATTGCTACTGGGAGTGCAATATGGAGTGGACACTTTGAAAAAGCTCTGGAAGTTTCTTGTAAGCATACTCTTACCAATTGAACCAGAAATGACTCTACTAGGTATTTATTTATACTAGAGAAATAAAGAGTTATATACACAAAATGTTACACAAATATTTATAGTGGCTTTATTAATAGTTTTTTTAAAAAAACCCTGAAATGCATAGATGTTCTTCAACTGGTAAAAAGATAAATAGGCTAGTGTAGCCAACTGGAATACTATGCTGTAATAAAAAGGAATGGATTCCCAATACATGTGATAATTTGGGTGGGTCTCTAATGCAATTGTTAATTGAAGGGAGTCAGACTCAAAAGGCTACGTACTGTGTGGTTGCACCAACATGACATTTTGAAAAACTATAGGCTCATAAAATAGATTTGTGGCTGGCAGGTGCTGGGAGTCAGGGGAGACACTGATCATATAGAGGTATGAGGAAATTGTTTGAAGTGATGGAACTTTTGATATCTTCATATCCCCATTGGTAATGGGGACCAAACTGAATGCATTTTTTAAAGCTCATAGAGCTGTGTAACTAAAAATAATGAATTTTACTGCATGTAAATTATGCTTTCCTAGCCTGATTTTTTCCAACAATGAATCATATATATATATGTGTGTGTATGTGTGTGTGTGTACATATATGTATACATACTTGTGTTTGTTTTTGATTTTAAATTGTTTTTAGGTGAATGGTTGTTTTTTTTTTTTTTCCTTCTATCATGGCTCTCCTTTTATTTAGTTTTTATTTTCTGAGTATGTCAAATGGGGTCAGAGCCAGTAAAGTTCCATTAAGAAGCTCAGTTAATGAGAACTTGCCCGAGTTGGAGGAACCATGAAAACCAGGTTAGAAATCATCAGAGTAGCCTGCCATTGCTTCGATTCCCAGAACTCATTTTCTATCATCTGTTTTATAGATTTTAAAAATTATAACCTCTGTAACCCCTTATGCTTTTAGCATCATCCCTCACTTTGACTTTTTCCTTATTGCAAATTGTTTGAGGTCTGAGAAGTAAATGGAGAACAAAACATTCAAGGTGACTCAGGAACAGACTCTCGCTTCTGAGTGCAAGTTCTCTGAGGTTAGGCGTTGAGAACAGATTCACTTTGGGCACCAAGCACAAGTCTTTGAGGACTGCAGCAATCACTAAACTTATAAGGAAACGTGGACACTAATGTTTCTGAGTGGGACACTTACTGAAAAATTCCTTCCCAAATCCCAACCTGAAAGATTGAGCCTTAGAAAAATGTGAAACATTGCCAGGTCCAGAGTGAGACAGAGACAGAGTCAGGGATGCACTATGCTCACCTCTTTCCTCTCGCTCCCTCTCTCTCTCAGCATACCTTCCTCCTGAGTTATGAGCCCAGATGGGGACCTAGGGTTCTATTCAATATCATGCTTCAGGCAGTCACAGTCAGTCAACTGGAGTTGGCATTTGTATGCAGTTCTTTTTTTAAAAAAAAAAAATCTTATTTTAAATTGATAAATAATTGTGTATATTTAAGGGATAAATGAATGAAGTTAGAAATTCAATAGAAAAGTTTAACAGCAGAAAAAAGAATCAGTGAGCTCAAAGACAGGGCATTTGGAATTATCAGAGCAGAGGAGGAAAAGGGGATAAGTGAAGAAAGCTTGTGGGATCTGTGGAACACCATCAAGAGAGCTACATTTGCATAAAGCAAATTTCAGAAGCAGAAGAGATAGAAAAAGGAGCAGAAAGTCTGTTTAATAAATAGTGACTAAAAACTTCCTTAATCTGGGGAAGATATTATCAGCCAGGTACACTAACCTGTATTCCGCTTCTTCTGATTTAGCTAATTTTATTTCACTTAATTAATTAATTATTTTTAGTAATTCTAAAAATTGTATTGGTTCATGTGACTTAAAAAAAAAAAACAACAAGCTGGTTCCAGGAGCCTGTTGACATAACCTCCAGAAGTCATCTTTCCTTGGCTCTGGTTTCCTTCTTCGTACCTGTGCTCCACACAGTTTTAGGGTGACCAGCTTCTCCACATCTTACCTACTCCCTCCCCGTCTTTACTGCCACAGAAAAGAGAACATCTGGTTCTCCAGTGCTTTGGACAAAAACTCTGGGACCCATGACCACTGGAATAAGGAGGTAAAAAATTCCACAGTTTGGCCAGCCTGGGAAACCTGAACCTGGGGATTGCAGTACATGGGCAGGACCTGGGAGGAGGAGCCGGACCCCCCCAAATAGGAAACTAGGATGTTGTCACTGGAGGTCAGTGTTTGAGAGGATGGAACAAAATGTGCCTCACCTCATCTAAAATCTGATTACTGAGAGCGGTCAGGTCCCAGTATGCAGAAGTGTGGAGTGTCTGAGACAATGCTTTTCCTCCCAGAGAATTTGTTTCTTGGCATCCCTTGCTCTCATTGGGAGGTCATTTTCATGCACTCAGGACCTGGCCTCTTCCCCACAGCACTTTATCCCAGGCAACAGGCATCTTCACGACTCTTTAGCAGAAACCAGGTGAGAAATGTTGAAAACTTGTACTACAAAAAGGGAGTGCCAATTAAAAAGAAACAGAGGAAGCAAAGCAATATAAGCTGTGGTATACAAAATGCCTTAACAGTGTGTATTTTACAGAGTATGTGGTTTAATTAGGTAAAGCCTTGCCACCTCTGAGCGTATTCCAGAAGATCAGACCAGCAAGGGATGTTTGAAGAATTCCCTGGGTCAATTTTGTTATCCTGTAGATGGAAGCACCAAGGCCCAGGAAAGGGAAAGACTTACCACTAACATCAGCATCAACAATGACAATGTCAGTGTCAGAGCAGGGCCCATGACCAGTGTCTGTCTCCAGGTTCGATGCTTCTGCTGCTTCAGTCCTCTAAAGTGATGTTGCATAGCACTCACATATATGCTGAAATTACTTGTTTTTATTTTGAAAATATTTTAAGTAATCTATTTGAACAGATAATGCATTCTCATGATTCTCAAATCAAAAATTAAACAGGGCTTGCATGAAAAGACTCCCTTTCCCTCTTGTCCACTTTTCCCTATCCAAAGGCAATGCTTTTTACTATTTTTTTTTTAATTTATTTGACAGATAGAGTTAGACAGTGAGAGACAGAAAGGTCTTCCTTTTGTTGGTTCACCCCTCAAATGGCTGCTACAGCCAGCACTGTGCTGATCTGAAGCCAGGAACCAGGTGCTTCCTCCTGGTCTTCCATGGGGGTGAAGGGCCCAAGCACTTGGGCCATCCTCCACTGCCCTCCTGGGCCACAGCAGAGAGCTGGACTGGAAGAGGAGCAACCAGGACTAGAAACTGGAGCCCATATGGGATGCCGGTGCTGCAGGCAGAGGATTAACCAAGTGAGCCACGGCTCTGGCCCCTTTTTACTAATTTATTGCACATTCTTCCAGGGCTGTTGTGTATATATACAAAATAATTCAGTGACATGCTCTTCCCACCATTTTAAAGCCTGCAGCATATTGCACATCCTGCTTTGCATCTTGCTTTCCTCATTCAGGTATTTGTCTTGGAAAACTTTTCTTATGAATATACAAAGAGTTTCCTCAGTCATTTTTACAGCTGCAAAGTTTTCCATTGCATGATGGGAACCACAATTTATTTAGCTGGTCCTCTAGTGGTGGCTAGTTTGATTGTTTTCAATATGTTGCTGGTATAAATAGTGCTACAACAAATAACTTTGTACATATGGCATTTGGGTAAATTCCACAAAAGTGAAGTAAGAGAATAAGAGAATCCTAAGAGTGTGGGTTTTTTTTTTTTCTTTGTTAGATGTTGCTGAATTGCCCTCCGTGATAGTTGTGTCAGTGTTCACCCCTGCATATTGGAGAGGGCTGTTTCTTCAGATCCTCCCCAGCATAACTGGTTACCAGATTTTGCATCTTTGTATATGCAATAATAGTGAGATGGAATTTCAGTGGCTTTCAATTCAAACCTTAGAAACATAAAAATTAATAACTGACCCTCTTGTTTTCATTTCTTCTTCTTCTTCTTCTTTTTTTTTTTTTTTTTTTTTTGACAGGCAGAGTGGACAGTGAGAGAGAGAGACAGAGAGAAAGGTCTTCCTTTGCTGTTGGTTCACCCTCCAATGGCCGCCGCGGCCAGCGCGCTGTGGCCGGCACACCGCGCTGATCCAATGGCAGCAGCCAGGTACTTCTCCTGGTCTCCCATGGGGTGCAGGGCCCAAGCACTTGGGCCATCCTCCACTGCACTCCCTGGCCACAGCAGAGAGCTGGCCTGGAAGAGGGGCAACCAGGACAGAATCCGGTGCCCTGATGGGGACTAGAACCCGGTGTGCCAGCACCGCAAGGCGGAGGATTAGCCTAGTGAGCCGCAGCACCGGCTCATTTCTTCTTAATACTGTTTCCAGGACAATCTCTGTCAGCACTCTGATGATGTCAGTACATCAGACATATGAATAATTGCACCTTGCTTTTCATTAGGAACTCATCACTGGTGTTACTCAGTGTGTATAGATCTGCCTCATTCCTTCATACAATAGATATTTCCTGAACATCTCCCAGGGTCTAGGTACTTGGAGCTAAAGCCTTAAACAAGGCAGACACATTCTAGGTGACATTTAACAAATACATAAACCAATGGACCATCATTTGGGAGAGTGGTGAGTGCTTTGAAGAACAACGTGATGTCTTAGAGGACTGAGGTGGCTGTGGCAAGCTTATTGTAAGTAGTGTTTTGTGTATCATTTTTGGCCTGAACTGACCTGTGGCTTTGGTGTTGTACTGACAGAACTTTAAGGCCACCATTGACTGCCCCAGAGATGCTGAACTAGAGCGGGAAAAAATATCCTATTTCCCCTAATGGGCTGGTGCTAAAGATGGAAATGTCAATCCAGTCCCCAAGACAGGAAGCAGAGCCCAGTTAAGAGTAAATTATTTTCTCTCTTTCACTATGTGCTCTGTAAACAACTCTATGTACATTTCGGGTCTAGAATTTGGATTGAGAATCTAGCCCAGCTGGCTTTGCAGGAGTTAGGTACTGAGAAGAGCACTGCCCGAGGAGCAGGCAAAGGGGCCATTTCTGATTCTTGTCCTTTGTGTGAGGCTTAGCTGGGGACTTGAAGTCTTCTGCACAGGCAGCTCGACGGGAAGCATGAAGTCAGCTTGCTGCAGTTCTGACTCTGACCTCATTTGTGAGTCGTAGTTCCCAGACCCTCCAAGAAACTGCCTTTTGCCTGCCTGAGCCTCTATCCCCTGCTAGTGCCCAGGCATCCAGATTCAAGTCCCTTAGACCCTGGAGTGCCTGTCTCCATCTCACCTTGCTGGGCCTTTGCCAGGTCTCATTCTCTCTCTAGCTGACATCCCATTGCTGTGTCTCCTCAGACACCACCCGCAGCTGGCCATCTTCTCCTGCTCCCACCTTGCAGGCTATCTGGTTTCCACCTTCCGCATTCTGACCGTGCCATGGTCAGGGTGAGTTTGAACTAGGCAGGTGACTTCCAGCTTTTTCTTTAGCGGGTGTCCTTTTTTAACCCCAAACAGAAAAACAGCAGCAGCAACAACAACAACGTAATAGTTTACTTAGGCTGTTTAAATCTTCCTGGAGGGAACTACACTGTGGCTTGTTGATCCTAAGGAAACTGATAGAACCATAAGATTATTCAAAATTTAGTTCACACTCAAAACTAGGGATTTCACTTGTCCCCTTCATCTTCTAGGTAGCTCAGAGACTTAAGTGGTTTGCTCAGAACATGCAATGAAACTGACAGAACCCAGTCTCCAGAATGTGAGCACCTTAAGAGTACAGGGACATTCCATGCTGCGTGTCACTCTTGTATCCTCACTGTTTAGGGCAAGGCCTGGCTCCTGGGAGGCACTTGATCCATATGATGGATGAATGAATGAGTCTTGTGGGCCATGACCTAGTAGCAGCCAATAAATGTTTATCCAGGATGCCTTATGTGCCTGGATCCCTGCGCTTGGTTCTGGGAATGGAATAGTGAATAAGTGAACCAGTGTGGGTCCTTCCCATTCGGAACTTAGAGATTTGAACTTAGAGATGAATGGTCAAAGAGGCTCATGAGCTATTTGCAGCACATGAAGCCCTGCAGAGGGGGAATACAGGGGCACCTCATCTAGAGAATCAATAAGGTTTCCCTGACACTGTGACTGTGAAGTGAGGAGGCGTGCCGGTTACTAAGACACCAGCTGGAGAGAAGGGGGAGCTCTCTAGGGAGCAGGAAGCCAGGCATGATGTAGCACCATGTGATTGAAAAGGTCCTTACAGATCTTATAACGCCTAGGTAGAAAGAGTCTGAGGCCAGGAGAGGAGTCTGTAGAGGTATAGAGGTAGGGGTCAGCCTATGCAGGGACTTTGGGCTCTCGAAAGTGGCAGAACTGCCAATGCACCTGTGACATTTTCAGTGAGTCATGTTTTATTTGTACATCCACCTGCATGTGTGTCACCTGTGGCTGCTTTCATGTCACACCAGCAGAGCTCAGGAGGGACCATCTGGGCTACAAATCTGAAATATTTGTTCTCTGGACTTTAAAAGAATAAATTTATTGACCCTTAGACGAAAGGAACCATGGAGACAAGACTGAACCTCAGGCTCACCTGTTCCCTCCCAGTGCCTTGTTTTGCCTCCTTAGGTTGAGCTCTGTCATCTTGGCTGAAGGAGTGGCCAAGACCTGCCTCAGGGAGACAGTGACCTCAGCTGATCAGCTGCAGGAGCCCTGCCTGGCTCTACCACACCCAGAAAGGGCTGGCCCAGCCTGGAGCCATGGGCCGGGCAGGGACAGGGCAGGGCCTGAGTCCCCACCCATCAGTTGTGTGCTTCTCTGTTCCCTGAGTCCTCACCCTTGCCCGGCTCTGCACCTCTGTCTAAGCTGTTCTTTCTGCCTGGGGTGTCTGCTTTCACCTATGAGTGCTTGTCATGATGTGTCAGGTTCCGCCAAAATCCCTTCCTCCATTTAAGGTGAAGTTTCCACACCACCCCTATTCCCACTCCTACCTTCTCCTCTGGGAGGAATGACCCCTCCCTTCCCTGGCCTCCAATAGTACTTAATCACCAGTCTCTTATGGTAGAAACAGAAGCAACCTGTGGGTTCCCAAAGAGGTGTTAGGTCATTCATCCATTCATTTCAAAACTATGTACTGGACACTTTCTATGCACAAAGGATTGAAGACAACAATCAGGTGTGAGGCAGGGACAACTTGTAAGCAAATAAACAAGTGAAATATTTTCCAGTAGATAAAGGCTATGATAGAGCATTTTGGGGTGGGGTGTGGGTACACTAGGTTAGACAGGTCAGTCAGGGATAGCCTCGCTGAGGAGGTGAAATTTGAGCCATAGTGTGAATGACAGGATGGAGCCAGCTAGGCAAAGAGCTGGGGGAAGGGCGGTCCAGGTCCAGCGGAGAGCAGGTGCATGACCCTGAGGCCAAAAAAGAGCATGGTGTGTTTGAGAAGAGGAAACAGCTTTGTGTGGTGAGAATGGTGTGGAGGGGCAGGTGGGCATCGACCAGCAGGTCAGATCGGCTGTGCAGGCAACAGTGAGCAGTGTGGACACAAAGCCTGGGGACAGTGTTGAGCAGGGCAATGGTGAGAACTGACAGGTGCCCATTCGTTCATTCACTCAGTCCATGACTTTCTTGACAGACAGGGAGCTCAGTTCTGAGAACACCAGGTGGTGGGAGATGTTCTCTGACCTCTAGCTGTGTGTAACCTAGTGGAGGTGCCTTCCCCTGAACAGAGACCTCCAAGGGCAAGGAGTGGTCTTCCACTTCAGACTCAGATGTTTGATGTGTCAGGTTCCGCCAACCCTTTGTTACTGGCAGTGTGGCCTGTGGTCCCTGCCCCATCCTTCAGGAGTACTTGAGAAAGGCAGACTCTGGGGGGCTCACCGAAGACTGATTGGATCAGAATCTGCAGTAAGCCAAATCCCTTGTTGATTTGCATTCATGTTGAAGTCTGAGAATGACTGGCTTAGATGTAATTGAGGGAGACATAGGGCAGTAAACTTTCCCTAACTAAATTGAGAGGGGAGGGATGAGTCAGATGCCAGCTCAACACTTTATAGTGGAGGCCAATAACCTCTTATGTCAGAGCGTCTCAAAACTCCGAAGTGCCAGACATCAGCTGGGAATCCTTTTCAAATGCAGATTAGCATTCGTAGCTTTGGAATGGAACCCCCATCTTGCATTTCTACTGAGCTTTGAGGTGGTGTGGACGCTAAGCCTCACATGCCATCCACCCACACTAGTCCACTTGCCTTTCTCGATTACCCTATTGTGAGATGCTTTCTCGCATTGTGTGGATCAGGAAACTAAGACTTAGCTTAGATTTGAGCTGTGGCATTGGGCAGGCATCTAATCTTGATTCCTATCTGCGAAACAAGGGTAATAATACACTGCCTGCATGTGAGGGCTGCCCAGAAGAGTAAGTAAACTAAGCACATCATGAGCTGAGCACAGAGCTCATGTGCACACAGCAAGGACTCTGTATTAGCTCCTTTTTTATTTTCTTTTTTTTTTAAATTTTTTTTGACAGGCAGAGTTAGACAGTGAGAGAGAAAGAGAGAGAGAGAGAGAGAGTTATAGACAGTGAGAGAGAGTTATAGACAGTGAGAGAGAGACAGAGAGAAAGGTCTTTCTTCCGTTGGTTCACTCCCTCAATGGCCACCAAAGCTGGCGCTGTGCTGATCCGAAGCCAGGAGCCGGGTGCTTCCTCCTGGTCTCCCATGGAGTGCAGGGACCCAAGCACCTGGACCATCTTCTGCTGCCTTCCCTGGCCACAGCAGAGAGCTGGACTGGAAGAGGAGTAACCAGGACTAGTACCCGGCGCCCCAACTGGGACTAGAACCTGGGGTCTCGGCGCCGCAGGCGGAGGATTAACCAAGTGAGCTACCGCACTGGCCTCTCCTTTTTTATTTTCTAAAACTCAAGGCCGGCGCCGCGGCTCACTAGGCTAATCTTCTGCCTAGCGGCGCCGGCACACCGGGTTCTAGTCCCGGTCGGGGTGCCGGATTCTGTCCCGGTTGCCCCTCTTCCAGGCCAGCTCTCTGCTGTGGCCAGGGAGTGCAGTGGAGGATGGCCCAGGTGCTTGGGCCCTGCACCCCATGGGAGACCAGGAAAAGCACCTGGCTCCTGGCTCCTGCCATCGGATCAGCGCGGTGCGCCGGCCGCAGTGCGCTGGCCGCGGCGGCCATTGGAGGGTGAACCAACGGCAAAAAGGAAGACCTCTCTCTCTCTCTCTCTCACTGTCCACTCTGCCTGCCAAAAAAAAAAAAAAAAAAAAAAAAAAAAACAACAACAACAACAACAAAAAAACTCAAGTATATATTTTCAGCTTCCAGAGTTGACATTCTCTCTAGCAGGTTAGTAGAAACTAGATCTGGTTCAGTGAGATGAAGTTAGGAATTGAATTATTTAGTAATAATAGCCTGTAGGTGTAGTTGGCTGGTAGAATTCCTTAGAAATATAAATTCCATTCTCCAGTTCCAAGAATATTTTTGTCCTGGGAGCTGGTTACCCTTCAAGGCTCTATTTTCCTCAGACTATGCTGGAGGTGCACCAACATGTCTGTAGTTCTCTTCTTTTCCCCTTCACACAACCCATCCTGACAACAACCATGACCCTAGACCCATCAGAGTTCAATTGCAAAGATCAAGGTAGCCCATTCTAGTGGAGGCATGGCTTCTTGAGGATTGCCCAGATTCCCCCGTTGACCCCAGGTGGCACAGTGATGACTGAGCTTGCAGGTCTGTCTGGCTCTGTCCATTTAAGTAAAGAAAAAACATGCCTTGCTTCCCTTCACTAACCTCTCATCTCCAGTTTTAGGTGTGGACGTTTCTGAAAGCGCTCCAAATATTGGTGATAGGCTCGTCTGTAGTTCCTTAATAGAAATGATCTGTTCATCACTTAATAATTTATAAAGCACTTACTTTTATTTCCTGACCTTGAAAAGAACACAGAGCAAATGTTACTCACATTGCAAAAGAGAGCATCAGAGATGGACTTGCCCTTCATCGCTCATGCAGTAACTCTCTTCCAACTCTGAGTTCATTTGTTCAACCTATATTTGTTTTGAGCAGCCAGAATGAACAAACCTTGGCTGGGCCCTGGGAATACAATATTGAGGAAAGGCCTTCCTGGAGATCATGTTCTAGTGAGGAAGACTGACCTTAATCAAATAACCTCACAAATAAATAAAATGGGGTTGCTGTGGTGAGAGTCAAGAACAAGAGGCAGTATTCCTTTAACAACCTAATGGAGGAGGCTTTGACCTGAAAAAGAGGGCTTCCCTGAAGTTGCCTCCGCTGGGCTGAGATTGTAAGAGTGACAGAGCAGGGTCCTGACTAGATAAACCTTTCTTTGTACCCTAAGAGTCGAGCCAACTGAAGGGCTTGCATAAAAACTCCCTGGATACTAATCCCTAGTTTGCCTTTTCTATCCTTGCCTTATTCTCCCACTGCCCTGTGTTATTCTGGATGACAGATTTCAGATCTTTAGTGGGTTGATACCCAAAGAAAGTAAATCAGAGTTGAATGCTCAGTCAAGACATGGTCTTGGGGCCAGAGTGGTGATGCAGTGGGTTAAACCATTGCCTACAACACCAGCATCCCATATGAGCGCCAACCGAGTTCCAGCTGCTCCACTTCCAATCCATCTCTCTGCTAATGTGCCTTGGAAAGCAGCAGAGGTTGGTCCAAGTGCTTGGACCCCTGTACCCATGTAAGAGACCCAGAGGAAGCTGCTGGCTCCTGGCTTTGACTTAGCCCAGCCCCTGCCATTGTGGCCATTTGGAGAGTGAACAGCAGGTGGAAGAGCTCTCTCTGTGTCTTTCCCTCTTTCTCTCTGTAACTTGCCTTTCAAATAATTAAATATGTCTTTAAATTTAAAATATACCTGGCCTCACATGCCGTCTTCAGTGAATGTGTGTGCATGGAGGCAGCAGAGGAGAGGGGGACAAACAACAGTCAAAACAAGCAGAGATGGGGGAGGGGCTGTCTTCTATAAGAAGCAACCAGCCCTATCCCTGCAAATGGGGATGGTGAACAATGGAGAATGCCCTTCTCGGCCACTCTTTCATGCAAAATCAGGAAGCCCTCTCCAATCCCAGGGAATGAAAGGCAACGGGACAAGAGCTGTGGTCTTAGGATGCCAGAGTTCAAATCCCAGATTTGCCGTTAGTGAATTCTAAGCAAATCAGTTCTTTTTTCATCTCTGTTTCTTCGTCTGCCACATGTAGAAGGTACAATCTCTCCTGCAGATGTTAAGCTTAAACAAGGTGGTATCTGTGAAGCCTGACACATGGTGGGTGTTTGGGAAGTGGTGGTGACAGGATGTTAGCATATAGCCTGAGTAGTTTCACAGTACAACCTTGATTCCCTTACTGTGTAGATAGAAGACTCCTTGTGAGATATGATTAGCTGTCTTCTTCATGTTCAATTGATGAGTGACTTCAACACTGCCCTGGTAGAAAAAAATAGAAGATTTGTGAGTCTGGAATCCAAAGCCTGTTACTATGGGACCCCTACCTGCTTGTCCAGCCTTCATTTAGACCGTTCCCTGCTTTACTTTGCTTCCTGCCCACAATTCCCCTAACGCTGTGCACCTCTGTATCGGAGATGCTCATCTCTATACCTGCTCACTTGTCAACTTCCCAAAGCCAGAGCCTTGTGAAGCCTTGCCTGATTTCCCTCTGTAGACTGTGCATTCACCCAGTCATCTGGTATTGACCCAGCCTGTCCTAGGCATCGAGGATGTGGTGTGAACACAGCTTCAGAGTCCTCGCCCTTGTGGAGAATGCACTTTGTTTCAAGGGCAATAGATACTACCCAATATACAAATAGATACGCACAGTAATGTCAGATTATGAAAACATGCTTCTTGTGAGGGTAGGGGAGGGAAGGGAATAGACACTACTGGAGTGGATGTGGGGAAGCTAAGGAGATAATAAGGTGATTGAAGAAGACCTTTCTGAGGAGTGGGTACAAGGAGAGGCGGAATGATGAGAAGCAGCCGGCCAAGTAAAGAGATGAGAACAGATCATTGCAGACAGAAGGAAGAGAAATGCGACCATGAAGAGCATGAAGGGCATGAGGAGGCTGGGAGTGTCGTGGTGAGTGGATCGGGCAGCAGAGGCAAGCTCATGCCTGCCTCTTCCTGAAACTCCCTCGGTGCCCTCGAACTCACTCTGTTGCAGTGCTTTCCACACTGGGATAAAATCAGGGCATGAGGAACTGTACTTGTTCATAGCTGTAGCTCATGCACAGTGCCTGGTTCACAGACAGGGCTCACTAAATATTGATTCAATGAGAGCCAGTTTGAGACATGGATGGGAGTTTGGGAATGGTTTCCAGGTGATGCTGCCTGTCTAAAGCAGCCTCTGCTAAACCAGCACATTTGGTACCTCATTCTTCACCTAATTCTGCTAGGAACTGTGCCTGTGCCTGCAACTGGAAGCAGTTCTAGGAAAAACCCTGCCTCTGGTTGAGCTCAACATCAATCATCGTCTATCTCAGATGGAGACAGAAACAGACAGTACCTGTTCTGGAAATAAACATGAGCTCTTGATCAAGACCTAATCAATTTCAAAATAGAAACTTGTGCAGAATGTGTATGACATAAGAGGAAAGATAGAGGTGTGGTGACCCTAGAATAGGCTGGAAGGACAACAAACCTAGGCGGAGGGCTATGAAAGTGGAACTCTGACTGTTGAACACAACTGGAAGAAAGTCAAACCCAACCAGGAGGGATGAGTGGCCAAGAGTGCGGGTTTGAGTCACCCCTGCGGAAACCTCGAGTCACACTCAGCTTTTCCTGCCTGCCTAGTGAAAACCGTTTGCTCAAATCCTGTTCTATTTCAAGAAACGCCAGCTGCATCATAGGAAGTCCCACTCTTTCCGCATCAGGAACAAGAGCCGCTTGTCTTTGCTTTGGCCACTCATTTGGCACCAGCCCTGGAGGGCACCAGGTTATTCTGCGGCTCAAATAAGGTAAATTGGTAAATCTTACCCCAGAGGTTAAGCAGGCTTCCCTCCCTGGGGCAGGGAGAAGCTCAACTTGAGTTACCTCCACAAAGCATGAATTTGAGTCTCTCTGTGAAGTCCTAAAATGTTGCAGTGTCAGCTTCAGAGGAAGGAGAGAGAAGTAGCTATTTCACTCATTGTCCTGTCCCTTCTTTCCCTCCCCTCTCACTCAGGGGAAGACCATGGGAAGCCTGTCCTCACCTTCTCAGGGCAGGAGTGTGAGCATGGACATCAGAATTCAACCTCCTTTGTAGACAATGGCTTCTGTGTGACCTGATACCCAGTTATCCTGAGGGTCGGTCATAGCTGAAAGCTGCCCTCCGTGGTGGGTCAGGACAGGTTAACTGTAGGTGACCTCAGTGGGCAAAGACAGGATTTCCCCTCCTCTCTCTCCTAGGCTTGATTTAAAGAATCATAGTGACACGTGGTGAAGGTTATTGAGTATGAGATACAAGCACTGAGGATTGTACAAGACAGAGAGTCCTTAAAGGATGGGGCTGGCTGTTTCCCCAGAATTCCCTATACAGTAGGTTGTTTGTGCAACCTGTTTCAACTTTGTGCTGTTCAGGAGTCTCCACCAACTTGTTAGGTTTTTTTTTTTTTGGGGGGGGGGCCTCATGGGATATTTCTGTTAGAAGACTTTTTATGATACATGGAAAATGAGTGGGTGGAGAAAAAAGAGAGAGTGGGCAATGTGCCTCTTTGAAGGGATCCCCCATCTCTGTCACTTTGGCATGGATTATGGTTTCTTGCCCTCCAAAAATGAAATGGGTCAAGGCCAGCCTTCAGTCACATAAAGCATAAACTTAAGACTTGCTTCAGGTGTCAGTGGTGACCTGCAGCCTACTGTAGCACACAGTCTGGAGGGAACACAGAAACTGAGGTTTTTTTTTTTTTTTTTTTTTGCCATCCGTTTGCTGTGTGACCTTGGTCAAGTCACTGCCTGTCTCTGGGCTTCAGTCTCCTTTGAACATGGAGATGGTTGGATTAGATCATGTTTTTCTAAACCCCGTGATTCTTTAACACAGCATTGAAATGATTAAATCACACGGTAGGCAGTTGCGCCTGATTGAATTCTCCCTTAATCCTCCTGCCTAAGGAAAAGAGAGTCCCAGCGTAGAGCTGATACATCACCACCTCGTGCCAGCTCCCATCTCATGTTTTCACACAGTGAGAGCAGGCTCAGGCTCAGAGTCTCCCATGGGCTACAAGTGTTATCAAGGTGAGAATTTTATCACACTGTCATGTTTCACTTGTGCCTAATTTACGGCTGCCTTTTATTGACCAAGAGAAACTCTAGGGTTCTGTTTAGTGTAGTGATATAGAATCTTCTCTGAAAACAAATGGGTTTCTATACATAGGAACATTTAAGGAATGGCATGGCATAGGAACTGTGAGGCTGACGCACGGACGCCCTGTCCTGGGCGATTTCTGAGGGCCTGCAGCTCCGAGGCCCTGTAAATCTGAATGCCCCGGTTGCAGTTCGGAGCACACATTGCTGGCTCCAGCCTGCCTGAACTGTGAACTGTGTGTGTGCAGTGACTGGGTGTGACTTTGGGGCCACATTTCTGAAATGTCTGGGTTTATAGGTGGCGTATGGCTGGACTTAGGTGAATTATTCTGAAGGAATGAATGCATGACTTGGGTAGCAACACTGGGATATGACATTTTTTATGGTTGGGAGCAAAAGAGAAGAAAACCCCTACATTTAAGATCTTGTGAAGAAGGGTCTTAGACAAGTACAGGTCAGTATGCATGTGTACACATACACACTGACACACGCATGAATATGCAGCAGAGGGCACAGGACAGACCTTGCTACTGTCCACTGCTGTGTGACCCTGGCAAGGGCCTCAGCCTCTCTGAGCTTCAGTTACCCCATCTGTTAACACAGGCCCCTCCTTCCTTGACAGTTGCGATCCTCTGTGGAAAAAATGCAAGGCTTAAGTAAATTGAATAAATGTGTAAATAAGTTAATATATTGACCTCATATTTTCAGTTTTCCTTGTTTTCCAATCTCATTGGCTCTCTGCTTGGAATGTTTTAAATTCACTGGCTATTTGATTCAAATGATGTTTGAAACAAGTTTTCACGCTGGCTACAGGTTTGGTGTGCTTGCTGGGTTGGAGTCTGGGCATGCCACCAAACTGCCTTGGCTGGATGACAGCTTAAACGGAGCCAAACAACTGGTCCCGCTGGTAGTGCAAAGATTCCCCAGGAAGAGTGTCCTGTCTGTGGGGGGGGGATCTGAGGGGCCGGCTGGGCTTGTCAGGGCCAACGGAGACTGCTAGACTTCGGGAGCCATCAGTGGTGCTCAACCAGGCAGTCCGTGTTTTCTCTTCCCTTCGTTCCAGGGCCAAGCTGGCTCCGGCTTCCCGTGCAAGAGCAGGTGTCGGGAGAGCTGCTGCTGCAGCTGGTGGAACAGAAAGACAGAGACTAGACTTCCTCATGACCTCACTTGGGTTTGAGGTGACGACTGGACTGGGGGAGGCGAAGGAGTCTGAGGCCGTCTTCCAGACAGGACCATCTCTACTCCCTTCCCCTCAACTCCTCCCACTCGGTTTCACTTATTAGACTTTTCTGAGGGCAAAGGACAATCAAAGGAAATGTACATGAGAGAAGAATTCTGTGCAGTGGAATGACAAATTCTCTAGGGACTCAATCAGCATGAATAGTTCCTACAAAAAGAGGAAGATGACAGAGCTGATGGGTGATGAACTGAGACATGTGGCTAAGGCAGGAAAGCTGTGTCCCACCCATAGGAGGCCTTCTTAAAAGAACAGCTATGGTTGTCGTCTGACGTGGTAACGGCTCCCAGTGTGTCTCGTCATCTGTGTTGGATGGATACATGGAGATAGCAGCCTTAGAGGGAGGCAGCTCGAGGCTTCCAAGCTGAAAGGGAGTTTCATTGAGCTCTGGTATTGATATTTCCATCTTATATGAAAAGAGATGGAAATAAGCTTGCAGACAATGTTTCAGCACGGCCCCTATCAGCCTTCTGGGTAAGGTGATTTGACTGGCCAGACAACTGCAGGCTCACTTTCCAAGGGCCTCCTCCATGCCAAACAAACATGTGTACCTTCAGAGCTCAGATGCTGAGGTAGGGAGCAGGTGGTATCCCCTACTTGGCACAGGTTGTTAGTTTCTGAGGTTGACATGAGGGTTCAGGGAGCTTGCTGCTTCTGACCTAGTGGAACACCAGGAAGAGGTAAGATCTTTGAAACTGCCTCTTCTCTTTTCCTCTCCTGACCTCAGGGTGTGGTTCAGTTAAACTACCAGAACACAAAACCCCACTCTGTCTGATGAGATTAGGGGTGGCGGTACGCCGTGGAGAACTCTAGACTAGGGAAGCGATTCAAGTCCACATCAAAGTCTCTGATCCAGGCTTGCTCCCAGATGTGTATTGTTGGACTCCTGGTGACACAAACTGCGTGTTCCCCAGGCAAACAGCCTCTACATCCAGGGGCTCTTAGGTGCCATGATCACAACACAGGGGATGGAGTCTCAGTGAGAGGTAATTGCTCCAACCAGCATTCTGTTGAGGGGGGTATCTTCTCCAGGGGAGTATGAGTTGCCATTCAAGGCACTAACGTTCATGGAGGGCTTCCCGTGGTCCAAGCAATATGCCATGCCCTGGACACACACTGTGTTTGTCAGTCAGTCCTCTGAGCAATGCTGTGGCAGGTGCACAATAGTACCTGTCTATAGTTCCTGGTCCCAGCAGTCATTCCCAATCCCCATACTCCAGATTAGAGCTCACTGTGTGAGAACAGACTAAATCTTCAGGGCTTTGAAGATTTAGAAAATCCTGGTCCCTAGATTTCCCAATAACATCTGCTCCATGAGTCCAACTCGTTCTAAGCCTTCCCTTCCCTCTTGTCAGGTATTCCAAGCCCTCCAGTAAGTTCTGCTTTGCCAGTCTTGGAGTGGCCCCAGTTCAGGTCTGTCTGCAAAGCCTGTGAACTTAACCATATGCAGTATTAAAGCCTGTTTCCTCCCAAGCCTGAGGGTCTAAGAGGCCCTGGTTCTGAGCTGTATGATTCTAAGATGCTGAATTCCTTGTCTGTTCTCTCAGAGCTGGGCAGTGTTCACACCTGCAGTGTCCTTGCCGAGTGAGCTGTCGGCCTGAGCCGAGGGCTGAGTCAGCAGCAGGGTGTGTGAGGACTCAGCCTCGGGGCTCACTCACAGGCTTGCCCCTTTACTGTTGCCCTGCACACTCTGCATCATTCAGCCCCGGCCAAGCGGGTCTGCTCGCTTGCAGTCAAGAATGTCTGGGGCCTCCCAAACCCCCAGGAAAAATCTACAGAGAAACTTGAACTTGAACCATGAGGTATAGAAAACAGGAGCTGAGACCCCTTCTTAAGAGTTTCTGCCCTGGTGAGAGTGCTCTGGATGCGCCAGGAGCGGCTCACTCGGTGCTTCGGGAAATGCTTCCCTATCTCCTTTCACAGAGAGAGACTCAGAATGTGCCCCCATATCTCCACGAGGTGAGAAGAAGCACACAGTCATATTTATGCGGCTGAAAAGTAGCGCTTACTTCCTTGATGGCAAAGGCCATCATTCAAGTTATGTGGACCTTTCCAACATTAGACTCAATAAAGCTGTTTATTATGAACAAAAATTTAGCCCAGTGTCTCCCAAATTGCCCTTCACCAAGGAAATTGCTTCTCTTTTCAGCCTTCCCATAGGTTTTTTCAGTGTGTGCACCCATCTTCTGTCTGTACCTAGTCCCAGAGGTTGGCATTGCAGTTTTCAAAAGTTTATCTTTTAGGCAACGGAATCATTTTTTTTTTTCGAAACATAGTTTTATGCAGGACTGTGATGCCCAAAACAGATACGATGGGGCTGCTTGCTTGAGTCACCCTTGATCTGCTGCACCCCCACCCACTTAAACCTCCCACCTGGGTTCCTGAGACAGAGCTGAAGAATCACAGGACTTGAGGGACCATTGGGAAAGGGTGGGCCCAGCACCTAATCTTAAATGAACTGGATGCTGTGGACAAGAGGATAATGAACATCTGTGGCAGAGGGCTCAAGTTGCTCTCTCGCTGGTTCTCACACACACACCCCACCCCCCACATACCCTTTCTTCCTCTCCCAAGTGTGGCTGAAGGGATCCACAGGGTGGTTTTTGTGACCTTCGGGTACTCTTTGTGGCACAGCAGGCGGCCCCCAGGTAGAAGTTCTACACCAGCAAGTGACTAAAGTGGCTTCGAGTCCTTGGCAAGAGGAACAGACAACAAACTGGCCCACAAGAGGGAGGCCATGTGTGGTGTGGGCTGGAGCGAGATGCTGGAGGTCCCAGCAGAGCTGAGGGACTGAAGGTAGGGCACACCCTGAGATCAGAAAGGGCGTGGTTGTGTATCCTCTAAGTGGGGATGCAGCAAACAACAGGACAGAAGACAGGGAGACGGAGAGCAGAGCCCAGAGAGACGGCAGCCCCAGGCAGATGCTCAGGATGCTGTCACGTTACGGGAACTGGTGGGAGGGGCAGAGAAGTCAAGGAACAGGTGAGGACACCAGCTTCGAGACAGCAAAGGACAGGACATACCAGGCTGAGTTGTCTGCCGTTGTGGTGCCAGGATTCCTCAGAGCTGAACTGGACACAGCTTAAGTACGAGGGGGAAAGCTGGCTGGGAGGCTTTCTGCTTTGTGCCTGTCCTGCTTGGTGAGCTGCTGGAGTTTCTGGCTTCTCTTTAAAGAGTATCATCACTGATGGACACTTTGAGTTAGTGTTGGGGTCTGGGGAAACCAGGGACTGGTCAAGTTAATATCTACATGGTTTGATTGTTGGCAAAGTAACTTTCTGCACAGGACCTCATTGCCCTCCGAGGTATGTCGGAGAGGTCTGCACGAGGAATGTTATTCAGCACCTGACATCCAGAGCACAGCTGCTTACAGAAAACAGAGCCCCGGCGAGGCAGGTAGAGAACCACTGTAACGCACCGTTGGCCCGGAAGTGGTGTGGCCATGTACATGAGGCTAGCACAGTTGTTTATGTCAAAGGCCTCCCACGTGTGCCCAGCCTCCAGGCAGGACGTGGCAACTATGCATTCCATTAGCAATAGGTCAGACTGGCTGTGTGCTAAGTTTCCTGGATCGTGTCACTCAGATGCGTCATGTGCACTTGGTTGTCATAGCATGTTGCACAGGAAGGTTGATCTAGGCCAGAGGTCACACCCTGGCTGCCCCTAGGCTGTGCTGACCCATAGAAGTTTTATTAAGTTTGGTTGGCAGCAAGCTTAAAACTTTGAATTGGCTGCCTACATTTAAAAATTAGAAGGTGCCATAGATATCTGAATTTCTGGCTTTCTTGAGAAATTGGTTTCCGTAGCTGTATGCTTGCCATAAGTCATCCGTTCTCCACATGCTGCAGCCCCAACTCAGTCAGCTTTACTGCTTTATATCATCTGCATGGACTCAGGTGGTTGTCCTATGTAACTTGCCATGTAGAACAGGAGCTGGCAATCTACCACCTGTGGGTCCAATGCAGTAGGTCACCTGCCTGTATAAATAAAGTTTTATTGAAACACAGTCACACGTATCTGTTGACAGACTGGCTGCTTTTACATGCACTGCACAGGGCAGAGTAGTTGTGGTAGAGAACATATTGCCTGAAAATCCTAAAATGTTTACTCTCTGGTCCTTTATAGAAAGAATTTGCTGATTCTTTATCCAGACCATGGCCAGGGCTGACTTTTCACTACCAAATGGCCCACGCGAGTGCTTTCTCAACAAAAGTTTTCTACTCTTAGAGAAACTCTCGTGTTCTTAAACCAGCCTCATTTTCTCTCCCTCCAGGCTTTATTTATAACCTACCCAGATGAGAGGGGAAGTTGGGGCCCGGCTGTTCTCCAGCCCTGGGTTACTATGAGGTCATACAATGTCAGTTTCCATAGTCAGGGCCATGAGGCAGTTGGCTTCCTTTTATTTTTCCCTTGCACGCCATATCCAAGGGGGAACAAGCAGGACGGCCTAGAACTGCTGGCATCCTACACTTCTGGAGACACTACCTACAGCTCATAGGCTCCGGCACTGCTATTAGTATTATTACTAATGGGAACAATCTGTCCCTGGCTAGCAGAAATGGCTAAATCTTTCACAGCATCCCTGCCCCTTTTCTCACACTTCTTTCTCAGGACTATCCTGTCAGGCAGCTGGGCTGCCCACCCAACAGCTCTTCTTCTCCTCTTTCTCAGTGCAGAGTCCAGCTGTTGCCAGTAATGGAAAATGCCAGAATCTTGCTTTTCTACCTTTTACAGTGATTGGAGGAGGTTATGTGGCCTGATTCTGGCTAATGACAGAAAAGGGAAGACTTCTGAGAGGTTTCTAAGAAATACTTGGCTCCCTCACAAGAAAGCAATGCAGGTACAAGAGATAGTCCCCTGGTCCATCCTTTCTGTGGCTTTGTAATGATGTGATGAATGGAGCTGCTGTAGCCATCTTGGACATCAATGAAATATGAAAAATGGGGGGCAAAAGGATGAGAGGTCCTAGTTTCCCGGGGTCACCCTTGAGCCTGGAATCACCTCTATTCTGATGGGAGAAATTAATAAAAGGTTCTTATTAAAGCTACTTTGAGTCAGACATTCTGTTACTTTGCACTCAAAAGCATCTTAACTGACACAATCAGGTCCTATTATCTTTAGTTGACAAAATTTTAAAAAATTTAGTGAAAATGTATATAGTTCTTACTCTAGGTTAGATACTGTTCTGAGGATCTTATGCATATAAACTCATTTAGTTCTCATGATGATACTATGAAATAGGCATTATTAAATCCATTTTACAGAAGAAAAATGGCACCCTAAATGGTAGATACTATATGAAGTGACATACCTGGGATCTAATCCTGGATGGTCTGGCTTCTGAGACCATGAGTTCAAACACTATGTTGTGCTCCCACTGCAATGGAGAGAAATGGTTTGCCCATGCCGTGTGACACAAGGTACTCTTAGAGTACCCAATGCCACCCTTAGCCCAGACAGGCACCAGAACATTCTGAGTACTCACGCATCCATCTCAACAGACAGAACACTCCCCACCACTGGTCCTCTCCCTTACCTGGAGCTTGACACAGTCCAGGACTAGATTGGATGCCTCTTTGCTACCCACTTGCTGCAATGTGTTCCTCCCTCCTGCCTGCCTGGGTGAATTCGGGGAGGATATAGCAGCAGGGCTGATCCCTGCGCTCTCTCTCCTCCTGAGGGGATATTTCATCGTGTTCACATGCAGTGGCTCTGGGGGCAGCCTTATGTTCATTTATGACTTGCAACTTCTGACTGAGTCATCTTGGGAAAAATCCCTTCCCTTCTCTGAACCTCAGTGTCCTCTTCTGTAAAATGGGATAATAACAATTCACCCAAAGAGGTTGTTTTGAAATGTTAAATGAATAATGCATGGATAATGTTCAACAATGTACCTGGCACCAAGTAATCATACAGTAAACAATAGATACTATTATTAGTGATATATTACTTTTTAATTCTTGTTGTCTGTATGTTCAAGGTGATTTGTAGGCTAAAATTTCGGGAGAACCCGCTGTCTGCATGACAGGGCATGAGGAAGTGAGGGAAGAGACTCACCTGGAGGGGTGCCGTCCTGGGTGAGCAGGCGTCGCACCTGGCTTTCTGGTCTCAGCAGCTCCCTGTCTCTCTTGGGGCTTCTGTTTCCTCACCTGTGAGCTGCATGCATTGTCTGAGCTGATCCCTAGGGCTTTTCCCACCCTGGGCAGGGCGCACAGTGACGGGCATCAAACACAAGCCTGCATCTTCTCCAAGGCTCATGCAGTGTGATAGCATTTGCCTTCCCCGCGGTCTCTGATTCAGTGGTTTCTCCAAAATCAGCCAAGGCCACTCACAGGTTTCCACCCCATCAGCCATCAGCATGCCCAGTGCCCAGTGCCTGACACTGAGTTGGGTGAATGAATGAACTCCATTGAATGAGGGAACTGGGCTTGTGACTACTGAAGGTCAGGCAGTTTTCTTGTTTCTTGTAGTATAAATATTTAGAATATGACCAAGATTATAGTTTTAGCAAGAGTGAATCACCAACTCATGGTCATGGCCTTGAACCTAACCAAACCATGAGCCAGTGCCAGAATAAACTGCACTGAACTGCCCAGCTCAGTCAAAGGGAAACTGACTTCCCGTGACCCATGAGCCAGGTCTGGTTTTTTTTTTTTTAATGTTATGAACTATCCAATATCTAGTAAACCTGATCAGACCAGATGCTTTCTTTCATTTCTTCTAAAACCTTGAACTGGAATCAAGTTAGACCCAAATAATTCTTACACAAGTAGTACTAATGCTAGCTGTCATTTATATGGCAGATGCTATGTGCTATGTGCATGATCTAATTTACTCCTGAAGCCAACAGGTGAAGTGGGTGCTCTTTTAGGTGCCCATTCTACAGTGAGGAACGTTTGGTAGCTAAGTAACTCCTGCCAAAGTTGCGTGGCTGTCAGAAGGCAGTGGGCATTTGCATCCAGGTCTGTCTGATGTCCTAGCTCTTGGTCTCTGCCTTGTCCTCAGCATCAGCGGGAGTTAGCAGTTTACAGAACATGTGCTGTGAGGCTGTCACTGGGCTGAGTATTCTTCACGCATGAACTCAGTTAATCCCTGTACAGTACTCCCAGGGCTGCACCATTATTAGCTCCATCTTAGGGATAAGGAAACAGAGCTTTTGCAGGATTATGTAACTTGCCTGCAGTTTGTCAGTGGTGGAGCTAAGCTAATCACATAGAATGACAGCTCAGGAAACCCTCCAGGGCAGGCACTTTCCCAAGGTCATACAGGGAATCTGTGGTTGAACTTGGACAGGGCTTCACCGAAGACTTCTCATTGATTTGTAGGAGGTCAATGTTGCGGCAGTGACAGTGGGAGGGGCAACTGCCTGTGGCCTGTCTGCCACGTCCTGTGCCCTAGCGATGGGAGGAACGAGCGCTGTGGAGTAGAACATAGGCTTTCGAGTCATATAGATCTGGGATCCAACTGTAACTCCACCCTAACGTGCAGGACGACCCTGAGAAAGAACCTTCCTCTCCCTGAGACACTGTTTTCTCTTCCGCTAATCAGGACAACAACCATGCCTGCCCCCTGGGCTTGCTGGAGAAGTGAAGGAGAGCACATAGATAAAACCTCTGGAAAATGACTGCCACACAGATGACCCAGAGTAGCTGTTATTGTTCTTGTTACTGAAATGATCTGTGAACTATGAGATACCTTAAATCTGCTTCACAATGAACTAATGACGGCAAGGAGATTCCGAGGCTAAAGAGTGTCTAAGAGATATACAAGCACAGGGGGCACACGTACACACGCTTGCTACCTGCAGACGCATACACTGTGGCAGCCACATGCTCATGTGTGTGTTCACTCGGGCATAAAGCACACGCATTCCATATACTTGTGGCCCCTAGTGCTCACACATAGGTGCATACACACTCGTACCTGATCACATGGTGCCACGTATGTCCACAAAAGTTCACGCCCCACACAGATGCATACATTTAATACACTTGTGGCACATATGTGCGTGTTCACACACATGCACACACACGATGCACTTGTGGCGCACACATACACACGTGTCACACTCTGCATGTGCACACACTCCCTCTCATCCTTGGCCTAGTCAACACTGACTGTCCTTCATCTCTCAGGCCAAAAGTCAGTCTCAGAGCAGCCACACTGACCTCCAGGTGAGGCCAGGCCACCCAGGTTGTGCTCTCCTGACACTTCACACTTTCCCTTCTCGCTTTGCATTTTAATTGCCTTTGAATAGTTGTAGCAAGTTGTCCAAGTTCTTCATTTCCTGCCAGATGTTAGTTCTGTGAAGGGCAAGAACAAGCCTACTTTTCCATGGATCAAAAATCACCTAACACAGCCTGGCACAGTGGCCTTCATTCATAGTGTTTTCAATCGGACAGGGCCAGCAGGATCATTCAGCATACAGGCTGGGGCAGGAGCTGATTCCTATTGGGGGCTGCCTGTGCAAATTCCCTTGCACTGGATTTTTGGCCTTGAGTCTGTCATGGTTTGCAGGCTCCCTCTGGCAAGAGCCAAACCTCAGAATACTGTGGAAATAAAGAAAATCCAGGTTTCAAATATATCCATTCCTCCTCACCAGGAAAATCAGCTGGGATGGAGAGAATGTCTAACAAGTCTGAAATGCAGACAGCTGCTTATTGCTTCTCACTCCACTTTCCCTTGGGAGGTTAAGGACACCAGCAGCTGCCACAAGTAATAAGGTTGACAAGTCACTGTCTGGGCTGGGACCGACTGTCTCCTTCTCCCAGGCCAGATGACAGCAGTAAACAAGCCCCTGTTAGACATAAAGAGGGCAGAGGATGATGAACAGATGGAGAGGAGGAACATAATGCATGGGGGTCAAGAGCAGGTGGCTCCAGTCAGTGTGGTTGAATTTCATTCATTCATTTATTTAGGAAGTAATTCTGGGCACCTTCCGAGTGCTTGGCACCATGCTAGCTCCCAGAGCTGCAGGAGTAAATGAGGCAGACCTAGTTCTTAGCCTCTGGGGGCTCAAGTCTCTCTGCAACGATGGACAAGGAAATAAACAATCAATGTGTAGTGTGATTGGTGCCTCAAGAGGGACGTTCAGAAGAGGGGTTCCTGGGGAGAATGAGATGGCTTCCTGAAGAGAAGACTAAGCCAAGCCTGTAGGATGAGAGGCTAGGAGCCAGAGGAGGGTGCTGTGCACCAAGAGAGAAGTTAGTGGGCAGGCCCCCAACACCACCACCAAGGGAGAAAGAGCATGGCAGACTGAAAGACAGGACAGCTGCTCAGCATGGCAGTGGGTGATAGTAGAGATGTGGAGAACAGGGTTCACTGGGTTGCATAGCTCGTCCCTACGACCTTGAAGCCTGGCAGGGTGATGATCTTGGATCCTAAGACTGGAGAACACATAGGCAGAGGGAGGACAGTCCTGATGGGTGGTAGGGCTGCTCCCAGGAGCTGGGGCTTTGTGTAAGCCCAGGGGAGCTGGGCTGGAAGGTGGCTGGAGAGCAGGAAAGAGGACTCAGCTCCTGCAGATGTGGGAATATGGAAGCAGGAGAAGGAGCTCCAAGGTCTATTTTCTCACCTCTCAAGTGGGCAGCGTGGCCTGAGTGACCTTGCCAGTACCTGCCAGCTACTGCTGTGTGAGCCTGTGTCAGGTGGGACGGGTTATGTGCCTCTGCCTCCCTGCTCACAGTTCCCAGGGCATGTTTTCCCTATCACTACGCGGAAGCTATGTCATGTAATCAACTCATAGCATAGCCCGGGGCTTCAGTTGCCACAGGAGTGGGAAGCTGATGGGGCTAGTAACATCACCTATGCCTTCAGCCCTGTGCCACACCTGTCACTACCCCAGGCAGCCTTGGCCTGCTTCCCCCACCTCTCAAGATTTTAGAGCTCTTTTAGAGCTCTTGGTATTTCCTTCCTGACACTTGGCACAGTGATGTTGAGCTTGCGGTTGTGGGGTTGCAGAGTGCCCGCTCCCTCTCTAGGGTGTAAGCGCCGCAGGCAGGGGATATATCTGACATGCCTGATGTTAGTATCTTTTCACCTGGAACATACAGGTGATTAGCTAATAAATGGTATGTCCATTGATTTAATACATATAAATGGCTAATTATACACAACTCAGACTTACAAACTTTCTCAAGTGTCCTATTTGAAGATCACAAAATTATTGGGTTACATCCTGACCACTAGAGGGCGATGGGAACCCATAGAGCTGGGTGGCCTCAAGGACCCCAGCCCGCTTTGGAGAGGTGGGAAGTCTCAAGTTCAGTCACTTTCTGTGCTAGTCGTACCCTAGATTCATCAACTAGACTTAAACATGCAGAGCTTTCTATGAGCTGGAGAGCTTTTCAGACTCTGTTTAATCTCTCTGCCTCCACTGACTTCACAGCACAGACTTGTTCCTGGTGAGGGCCAGCCCTTCTCATTTCCAATTTTCCTATTTTCTATCATATGTTGAAGACCACAGTAACTCACATCTGTTGACTCATCCAGTACATATTTACCGACTTGTTACTGTGTGCTAGGCATTGTGTTAGGGCCTAGGAATGCTACTGCACAAGACAGGTTAAAAGCAAGCCTGTCTTTCAGAGTCTACCATCTGGGTAGGAAGACAAACATCAAGAAGTGGTAGAATTAAAAGCTGTGAATAGCTGGAGAAAGGCAGAGCCTGGGGACGGGATGTGACAGGGCACCTGATGCGTTCTGGAGCTCATTCTTGGAGAAAGGGCCACATGCAGAGGCTTGGAAGTTGGGTAGGGCTGGCAGGAGATAGGCCTTTTGCCTCTCACACACCCAGGGACAGGGCAAAGTCTTTCCTTTCTGTGGCCTTTTGTTTCTACATTTGTATAATTTTACCAACATTTCAAGCCTGAGCTTTTGTTTAAGAAAGGAGTTTGCCTTTGACACCTGGGTTGCTGATGTGTAGAGTTTGCAGTGGTATTGCTGGCCTCCTACTGAGCAATGGATTCTCAAAGTTTTAGGGATGTGGGAGCAACTTTATTCTAGTCCTAGTTGTTTCTCAGCTTTCGCAATTAATACAGGGCCTCCTAAAGTATGGCACATGGCCTGCATGCAGCCAGTCACCTGGGGAGATGATAAGCATTCAGATGACTGGATCCCATCTGCAGAGGTGATGATAATGTAGTTCTGGAGAGGCCCAGGAATTTGCATGTTGGTGAGCTCTGCAGATAACTCTGCTGCACGCCAAGGTCTGGGAACCATTATCCTGGATCTTCCTGAAGAAAGAATTCATGGCATCTCCCCTTCAAATTAACCTTGATTTATTTATTCCAGAAATGTTGTGGTTAAGATGAATTTTTTGTAATTCAATTCACTTCCTAAATATACTTAGGAATCTCACTTTAAAGAGGCCCCACCTATAATGAGACTTTCAACACCAATGGAGTTGTCTCCTTGTGTGTTATTTTTCATGAGAGTGCACACATAACCATTTACATTTCACAGACTAATTGATCAAATAAGTAATAAGTTGAAAATGCAAAAATTCAGCTTGGAAGAAGCTGTGTAGTCTTTATTTCCAGAGAGTGGATGGGGAAGATTTGTGGCTGGAGGAACAAAGAATTGAATTTCAAAGTTCTGAGTTAAGCTCCTACAGGTTAAAGCATTTATTTATTGTCAGATTTATAATCACTGCCCACCTGGAACAGGTGAGCCCTGGCCCAGTGTCCTCGAACACAGCTAAAAGCCTGATGCCCTTGAATTTGCCATTGCTGCGGAGGCCACCGCCCCCTTGCTCCTGCCCAGGATGATCATCCTTTGAGTTGGAATCCTTTGAGCCCCTTCATTCTGGGCTGTAAAAGGGCACAGAGACGTCTTGGATCATGGAAATGCACTGGCCTGTGACAAGCAATGTTTCATTCAGAATCCTGTTGCTTCGGTCTCCTGGCTTGTCCAGCATCTTTCCACTTGTGGAGCAGTTGCAGAAGGTGACCTGGTTGACCTTGAGCAATCTGGAGGACTGTGGTCCTCAGAGCTGCGGCCACTCTGCTGTGGCTGCCTGGTCAGAGAGCTGGGAGTATAGAGGACTTAGAATGTGTGCATTGACCCATTCCCAGCATTGTCAGAGATCTCTGTGTGTGTGGCGGGGGGAGGGAGACAAGGAAGCATTGAGGACCAGATCCTGAGTAGGGTGCAATAAACAAGTACAAAGCCAACAGGTATCTTTGTGCTGGTGGCTACTCCAAGTCATATGACATCAGTGGTCCAGGCTGTTGGATCAGAGAAGATAATCAACTGGATTTAGAACCTAAAGACTTCCTACAGTTTGCATTTGGTGGGGAGAGAGGAGATGGCATTTGAAGGGATTGGGAAGACAAAACAGTAGCAGCAGGAACCAGGAGATCAATATTGATGGAAGCAAGAACCCATAGAAGAAAAGAACAAAGAGTTTGTTATAAATGCCAGAGAGAGGTTTGCTTTTAATATAATTCTTCATGCATGCACTTGAGTTTGCTGACATGTACATCCCACATATTTGTAAATATTATTCTCTTTCTCTCTCTTTTGATCCCACCAGAGTTGTAAGGCAGGCAAGTCACTTCTGCACGAGGAGACTGAGGCCCAGAGGTAGCATTTTAGTGGCATGGCCAGGAGAAAGCTGAGCTGTCTGAACTCTATCCAGTGCTGTTGCATTGTAAGTTTTCTAAGTTCAGCTTTGTTCAAATGACCTTTCATGCAGAGATCAAATATGTCATAAAGATGGAGCAGACTCTCTCTTTTGGAGTTGCTCTCTACTTGAGGTCCCTCCATGAAATTCCATTGAGAATCGTTTGGTGGTGCCTGTGGCATAGATCACCCAGAGCCACTGCATTCCTTGGTGGGAGAAGGGGCACTGGCCTCCAAAAACAAGATGAGGGCTGTATGCAGGGTGAAGTACTCCTGTGATGCCTACAGGAAGGATCAGAAAGTAAAATACGGTGGAAAATTCAAAAAGGTCACAGTTGCAAAATAGAGAAAACCCGTGCTGCAGTTGTCTTATTAGGAATGCTGTTCCGCTGGTCACAGGACAAGCAGCAGAACCCGGGGAATGGAATAGGCCGTCAGTTCCAGGACTGTGGGAGCAGTGACCGTGGCACTTAGCTCAGGGAATTCCCTGCCACTTTCTGGTTGCATTCTTATTTTTTAAAATGATTTATTTATTTATTTGAAAGGTAGAGTTACAGAGAGGCAGAGGTAGAGGTAGAGGTAGAGAGAGAGAGAGAGAGAGAGAGGTCTTCCATCTGCTGGTTCACTTCCTAAGTGTCCACAACGGCCGGAGCTGGGCTGATCTGAATCCAGGATCCAGGAGTTTCTTCCAGGTCTCCCACAAGGGTGCTGGAGCCCAAGCACTTGGGCCACCTTCTACTGCTTTCCCAAGCCAAAGCAGAGAGCTGGATTGGAAGTGGAGCAGCTGGGTCTTGAACCCATGCCCATGCAGGATGCCGGCACTGCAGGTGGCGTCTTTACCCACCAGGCACTTTGCTGGCCCCTCTGGTTACATTCTTGGACGAGACACAGTATCTCACTGAACCTCAGTTTCATCATGTATAAAGTGGGAGTGATACTAATTGTGAGGACTGGATGAAATCAAGCTTAAACAGCACTGCATACAGCAGCAACCCCTACTGAGTGCCACAGACGGAAAGCTTCTTTCCTCTGGCTCTCAGACAGGTGCTTCTCTCCTCCCACTGAAAAAGTCTTCCTTTGATGTTTGATTCAACTGTTTGGGGCCCCCATTTTGTTTGTTGCACCTTCTTCACCTGGATTCTTTCAACTTGTTTTTCAGATTCCTTTTAATGAATAAAATTAACCTTTTTTTTTTTTTTTTTTTTGGACGGAGGAACAGAGTCTTGATGTTAAGTAATGATGTTAAGTAACATGATCATGTGTGTACAGCTGGCAGCGCCAGCACCGTTGCTCCACCCCCGTGATGGCTAAGACTTAGTCCCTGCCTTTAGCAGGGCAGCCAGGATTGACTGGGATTACAGAAAAGGACCATAAATGGCTCCGTCGGGACGTTCAGAGGGAATGAGTTTAATGCGGGGATCAGGAGCTTCCCTAGGAGTAAGCTGTGCTGCCAAGGGCGGAGGTCTTGCCCTGGAATGCCAGAGCTGGGGGGCCTTTAGGGATCATCGGAGCCACTGTTTCCCAGAGAGTCTGAAGGGTGCTTGCAAGGGGCTGACAGGTCCTTTCGATCTTAATAAATCTGTGCTCACTGAAAATCATTCATGCAATTGTCTGTTTTTACATTTGTGAGATCATAGAGAATTTCCATTTAAAATAAATACATGCAGGGCTGTCATTGTGCCATAGAGGGTTAATTAGGCTGCTGCCTGCAGCACCAGCATCCCACATGGGTGCTGGTTCAAGACTACTCCACTTCCAATCCAACTCCCTGCTAATGTGCCTGGGAGGGCCGGCGCCGCGGCTCACTAGGCTAATCCTCCGCCTAGCGGCGCCGGCACACCGGGTTCTAGTCCCGGTCGGGGCGCCGGATTCTGTCCCGGTTGCCCCTCTTCCAGGCCAGCTCTCTGCTGTGGCAAGGGAGTGCAGTGGAGGATGGCCAAGGTGCTTGGGCCCTGCACCCCATGGGAGACCAGGAAAAGCACCTGGCTCTTGGCTCCTGCCATCGGATCAGCGCGGTGCGCCGGCCGCAGCGCGCTGGCCGCGGCGGCCATTGGAGGGTGAACCAACGGCAAAAGGAAGACCTTTCTCTCTGTCTCTCTCTCTCACTGTCCACTCTGCCTGTCAAAAAAAAAAAAAATGTGCCTGGGAGAGCAGCAGAAGATGGCCCAAGTGCCTGGGTCCCTGCACCCATGTGGGAGACCAAAAGAAGCTCCGGGCTCCTGATTTCAGCATGGCCCAGCCCCATCCATAGCGGCCATCTGGGAAGTGAACCCGTGGATGGAAGCTCTCTCTGATTCTCCCTTTCTCTCTGTAATTCTGCCTTTCAGATAAATAAAAAATAAATCCTTAAAGCAATCAATACATACATGGAAACAACAATATTAGGTCAACAGTAGCAGTTGGGGAAACTGGTTTCTTACAACTCTGTTATTGTAAATAAGAGAAAGGAGAGATTCTGAGAGACTCAGTACATCTCTCAGTGTCACGGAACATGTTAGGGGCTGAACTTAGTCATATGAAAATGTATTTTGTTTTCCCCAAATTCTAAGAAAATGGGAACAGTGATGCACTGAGTTAGAACATTGGGAGACATTTGAAAAATGATTTGTAGCTCTACTAACAGCCTGATCCTCTGATTAGAATCTTGCTGACACTTTCCTAGTTTTTTCAAATTAATTTCTCTTTCTTGTCTTCATCGATCTGTCTCCCAGTTCCTCTGCCATGGCAAGAGGGACTTGGCTTTAGAGGTAGGGTTTGTGATTGATGCCATTTTGCTACTGTGGCCCGTCGATCAACAGGTTAAGTTGTGTGGGTTTTTTGTTTTTGTTTTTTGTTTTTGTTTTTGTTTTTTACTTATTCAACAGGTAGAGTTAGACAGTGAGAGAGAGAGAGAGAGACAGAGAGAAAGGTCTTCCTTCCGTTGGTTCACCCCCCAAATGGCCGCTACTGCCGGTGCTGCGCTGATCCGAAGCCAGGAGCCAGGTGCTTCCTCCTGGTCTCCCATGCGGGTGCAGGCGTCCAATCACCTGGGCCATCCTCCACTGCCTTCCCAGGCCACAGCAGAGAGCTGGACTGGAAGAGGAGCAGCCGGGACTGGAACCCTGCGCCTATATGGGATGCCTGCGCTGCAGGTGGAGGATTAGCCAAGTGAGCCACGGCGCCGGCCCGGTCAGCAGGTTAAGTTCTGAATGTCAGCTGACCTAACCTGGCAGTGAGAAGAGGACATTGGATTTCAGTCTAGAAGGGCCCATGCTCTGCCCGCAGCTCGTACTATGGCCTGGCTGCCTCCCTCAGAGGGCTGTCGCAAAGAGAAAATGAGCCTGGGCACTTTAGAAGCTGAAAAGACTCTGCCACTGAAGAGCCTATTATCAGATTAATGCCCTCCCTGTCAGCAGCGCTGAGGCACAGGAGTGGTAACCATAAGCCACCTTGGCTGACTCCACAGTGCTGCCGAGAGCTGATGCTGTCCTGACCCTGGGCCCAGAAACAACTTACGTTTATTCAACAGCCTGGGATGCTTCTTCTTAGAATAAAAAACATGCCGGCGCCGTGGCTCACTAGGCTAATCCTCCGTCTTGCGGCATCGGCACACCGGGTTCTAGTCCCGGTCGGGGCGCCGGATTCTGTCCTGGTTGCCCCTCTTCCAGGCCAGCTCTCTGCTGTGGCCCGGGAGTGCAGTGGAGGATGGCCCAGGTGCTTGGGCCCTGCACCCCATGGGAGACCAGGAGAAGCACCTGGCTCCTGGCTTCGGATCAGCGCGATGTGCCGGCTGCAGCGAGCCGGCCGCAGCGGTCATTGGAGGGTGAACCAACAGTAAAAGGAAGACCTTTCTCTCTGTCTCTCTCTCTCACTGTCCACTCTGCCTGTCAAAAAATTAAAAAAATACATAAATAAAATAAAATATTTAAAAAAGAATAAAAAACATGTTTTCATGTGCAGGATTGAATTAAAGTAAGTTAATTGATCAATTTGAGAGGCAGGGAGACACGCACACAGAGACAGTTTTATATGCATCTTTGTATAAGGGTATATGCATGTGTCTGTAAATATATAGCACATTCCTGCATGTTAGTGCACTCCACAAATGCCCACAATGGTTGGGGCTGGGCTGGGCTGAAGTCAGGAGCAGGAACTCAATCCAGGTCTCCCATGTGAATGGAAGGAAGTCAGGTACTTGAACTGTCATCACCTGCTGCCTCCCAGGATCTGCATTAGCAGGAAGCTGGATCTGGAATCAGAAGCTGGGTGTTGAACTCAGGCACTCCAAAATGGAACGAAGGTGTTTTAACTGCTAGGCAAAATGCCTGCCCCAGAAATTTTTTTGTGCTTTGATTTTTTCAGCAACCCTTAGAGTAATTATTATATTTACTCTTTTAATAAGGAGGACTCTAAAACCTACAGCTATGAAAGAGCCCCACTCCAGATTGCCCAGCCAGTGGGCAGGGATGCTGGGAGTAACCCAGAGGAGTTCTGGTTCCTGCCCAGGCACCCCTTCCCCAGCACCTGCACTGCCACCAGCCACCTCCCTGAACCAAGAAGGATTCTGACATCACACGTGCACTTTTCAGTGTCTTGCCTTAGTCCTCAGATGTGGAGGAATGAGAGCACGGGCACAGCCAGGACTAGAATGTGCTGTTTTCTGGTCATGTTCAGAAACTCAACTTTCAGACAAGAGATGGCAGTGGCCACCATTACAGACAATGTTCTTCCTTATGGGCTGGGCTTGTGGAATTCAGGAGTTTACATTCTTTGTCTTTAAGATAGGTCTCCCTGGCTTTTATCTTCTTGTCCAATTATTATTATCATGAACATATATATCTGTAATGGTCAGACATCTGACTACAAAATCATTAGGACATTTTTTTAAATATGTCAGTAATCTTCAGTTTTAATTTATATTTTGAAATAAAAATGCAAAATAACAGTTTTACAAAATTGTCATAATTTTGAGATACATGCTACATTTACTTAGAAAAAGCTTCAGATCTGATCAAAACAAAGAGCTGTCATCTGTGAATGTGAGGTCTTCTATTGAGCATAAAGAAAGCTCATGAAACGCGATGGTATGGTGACAGCCCAAGGGCTCTGTGGGTGTGGAGGCTGCAGCCTGGCCTCCCTGGCTGGGTGCAGGGCTGGGGCCTTCGGTGCCCCTATGTGCCAGAGGAGGGGCTGTAGCTGTATGACTCTTAAAGTCCTGTGTACCATGAGCCCTTTTATTTCATCAAACAGTTTGAAATGTTACCACAAGTAGGACGTGTTTTATAGATCTCTCTCCCTCCCTGTCTTTTTCTGTGTCTCTCTATATAGAGACTTTAAAGAACAGGCTCATGCGGTTGTGGAATTGGCAAATCCAAAATCTGTAGGCTAGGCCGGCAGGCTGGAGACCCCAGGAAAAGTTGATGCGGCCGGTGAAGCCCCGAGGCTGTCTACTGTCTGAACCCCTCCTCCTTGGAGGTCTCCAGCTTCTACTCTTAAGGCCTTCACTGGTGAGGCCCACACTCGTTCAGGGGCAGAGGCATACTCTGCTGTACTCAAAGTTCACTGAGTGAAGTGTGAATCTCGTCTAAGCAGCACCTTCGCAGCAACACGTGGACGTGTTTGAACATCTGGGTGCTGCGGCCTAGACTTAAAGGTAAGCATTACAGTGTGTAAATAAATACAAAACAGAGTTACACATACTGATGCTTACCGAGCACTGGGTATGGGCCAGCCACCCTGATCTCACTGAATAATCCTTAATCATGGCTGAAATACAGTTTCTGATGCCTAAGTAGAGGCAAATAGTGGTTTCAAATTCAGAGGACAGTTCAGAGTGGAGAGGTAGGGGAGAGGGAGTTTGACCAGAGGGAGACTTGCATTCAGCTGTGAACACTGCCAGTGTTTAATTTGGGCGAGTTACTTAATCGCTCTAGGTCTCTTTTTCCTCATCTGTAAAACAGTTAAAAATAGCACTGGCCTCATCAACGCAGTGGGTGCTGAATAAATATTTATTGCCCAAATGAATGTAGAAGGAATCTCCAAGGTTCTTATGAGCATTAAAAGAGATATTTAAAAAAAAAATCCTTCCCAAGGTGCCTGGCACATGAGGAGGATGCCGTTGAGTTTAGCTGCCTTTCTGCCAAGGTCGCCTTGCTCCCGACATCTGCACACCCACGGTCACAGCTCCCCGCTGTTAGGTGTGGCTTCCAGGAAGTCCTTGCTTCTAAAAGCCGGGACTAAACAGAAATCTCCTGGGCCCGAGTCAGGGGCTGGTATTTTCTTACTTCCTTGGCATCATCCTCAGGGCAGCCAGTTCTCTGCTCTTCCCAGAATTCCCCTCTCAGAGCTCTGGCTATGGTGGGAGCGGTGCCTAAAGAGCAGGTAATGTGGTCTGGAGCCAGATGAGAAGGTATCCATATCTCTGCCAGTAGGCTCTGCTCCTCATTTGCAGCCTCGCCGCCAGCCTGGGTACACAAAGCCTGATTCACTGTCTCTCAAAAGAAAATACCTGCCTTCCCCCAGGCCCTAGGACCTCCCAGTGGACACTGTATCAATCAGGCAAACCATTCCCATTCATTCTAAAACAAAATTGCCTACTTACGAGATTAATCGGAGCATGAGGACATCAAGACCACCACAAACCTGCATTGTGTTAATAATTATCTGATCACTCAGTAAGTGTGGTGCACTCCTGTGTGGAATCCCGGTTTTGCTATCATCTGTGTGACCTTGGTCAAGATTCTTAGTCCCTCTTTTGTCTCAGTTACTTTGTCTGTAAAATGGGGATAATATTGAAGCTCATTTATAGAAGTTATTAAAATGTTTGAGTTAATGTATGTTAAGCACAGACATGTTTGCACATAATAATTGTCCAGTAAATAGTAGCTATTACTATTATTATTTATTGTTGTTGCTACTTCTACTTCTACATTGTGCCAGGAATTCAACTAGGTATTGAGGAAAGAGCAGTGAACCCTACATATTCGGTTCCTGCCGCTGTGATGTTTATGTACTTGAGAGCTGGGGGGAAAATGATGAGTGGTTGAATTTTTAAGAACTCCACAGGCCTGATTTGTGGCAGGTGCTCTACACCTGCCTACAGGCTGCTTTGACAAAAGCACTCATGACGAGCAGGGGCAGGGCAAACACGGAAGGATGGAAAAGAGAGGGGAGAAGGGACAGACAGGAGTTAAGGAGCGGGTGTGTGGGAGCCTTGAGACCCCCAAGGACTTGAGGCATTCAAGGGTCTGTTCAGCTGGAGCTGGGTGAGGATATGAGAGCAGCCCTGACATTTATGCAGCAGCACCGTGTGCCAGGTGCTGTTCTGGGCGTTCCCTCGCCCAGTCCTCACGACCACCTTAGAGGCAGACACTCAGCCGAGGTGAGTCCTGTCTTGGCTGTTCATGCATTTTTTTTTTTTTTTTTTTTTTTTTTAAGGAGCCAGGTGCTTCTCCTGGTCTCCTATGCAGGTGCAGGGCCCAAGGACTTGGGCCATCCTCCACTGCACTCCCTGGCCACAGCAGAGAGCTGGCCTGGAAGAGGGGCAACCGGGACAGAATCGGGTGCCCCAACCGGGACTAGAACCCGGTGTGCTGGCGCTGCAGGTGGAGGATTAGCCTATTGAGCCGCGGCATCGGCCTGTTCATGCATTTTTATCTTCTGGCTGCCTGTAGATGAAGTGTAGACTTGTGACTTAGCATTTCAGATACCTCAAAAGAGAGTTCTAATACCTTTCTAGTCTGTTTCCTTTTTTCATTTGCTTTGTTGACTATCTTTTTAAAAAAATTTGTTTATTTGAAAGGCAGAGTTACAGAAACAGAGGGAGAGGGAGAGAGATGTTCCATTCGCTGGCCTACTCCCCACCGGAGCTGGGCTGATCTAAAGCCAGGAGACAGGAGCTTCCTCCAGGTCTCCCATGTGGGTGCAGGGGCCCAAGTATTTGGGCCATCCTCCGTTACCCTCCTAAGGCCCATCAGCAGGGAGCTGGCACCTACAACGGATGCTGGCACCACAGGCAGTGACTTCACCCACTACACAAAAGCGCCAGCCCCAATTACTGACTATCTTACAATTAATTTTTATCTCACAATTGATTTTTACTTGTGCAAGTCATATATAAAGGTATTTTCATTGCAAAAGCCAGGGCTGACGCTGTAGTATGGCAGATGAAGCTGCCACCTGCTTGCAGTGCCGGCATCCCATACGGGCTTCTGCTTGAGTTCCAGCTGCTCCACTGTGCCATCAAGCTTCCTATTCACGTTCCTGGGAGAGCAGCAGAAGGTGGCCAGTTCCTTGGGGCCCTGCACCCATGTGGGAGACCCAGAGGAAGCTCCTGGCTCCTGGCTTTGGATTGTCCCAGCTCTGGCTATTTTGGCCATTTGAGGAGTGAACCAGTGGATGTAAGATCTCACTCTCTCTCTGTCTCTCTCTCTCTCTGTAATTCTGCCTTTCATAAAAAAATAAATCTTAAAAAAAAAAAACCTAAGAACCACATGGTGAATTTAAAGTTTGCTTTTGCCACTGTTCCCACTCTACTTCTATCTCAAGTGCCTCCCAGGGGATAATAATGCAGTAAGTTTGCTGTGAATTCTTCTAGATATTTCTATAGTGTGTATATATATATATATATAAATTGTACCAAACTATAGAAAGTATATAGGATTGTTCTGTTTGTTTTAATAAACATAAGTCAAACTATACAGTACATGCTACTCTGTGACTTCCTTTTTTTCCACCGACAATATCTTCCATATTGGTAATCCTTGTTAACATAATATGAGTTGGTTTCATTTTAAGAACTGCTGTCTAGTTTTCTGTACTATTTCTCAAATGGTAAACATTTAAGATATTTCTAACTTCTTGCTGTGATAAACAATTCTGCATCCAGTGCTATTATCAGTTAGCATCTAGTCAAGAAAACAAAAGACCTCCCCAAGTACTTAAAACATGGGATTTAATTCAAGGAACTGGTGACCAAGGGCGTGGAAGACTGGAGAAACCATGTGGGAAGTTGAAGCAATCCAGAGACTGGGAATGACGGAAGTTGCCACCACTCTGCAATGGGAGGGCACAGGAGGAGGTGGAGGTGGCAGGACTTGCAGGTCAGGGCCCTGGATTGGGAGGTAGGACCATGGAGGGGCACTCTGGCCAACAAGTGAAGAAACATCTTAACTTGTCTCTTCCTGCCCTCTGATTTTCCATTAAGGCTTCCTATTGGCCAAATCTGCCCAGAAATCAGAGGGCAAGGAAATATAGCTCCCTGCTAGAGAAGCAAGTAAGGAATGCACTAGAGAGCAAACTGGAAACAGATACCATCACACATACAATTTGTACAGTTGTTGATGGTTTGCTAGCACAGATACCAAGAAGTGGGGTTGCTGAGTCATAAGACTCATATGATTTTTAAATACATGCTACCAAATCGCTCTTCAAAGTGATTGTACAAATGTGGATTCCTGCTAGCATTGTAAAAACATATCCATTTTCCAGCACCCTTGCCAGCACCCAGTATTAACAAGTGATTTCACTTTTGCCAACAGAATTACGATTTACATTGCTTTCACCTCCAAACTGCCAACAACCCAGGCAGGTCCAGGCCCTGAGGGTGTTCACTTGCTCTGTCTCAAACCTGGTTAAGGATCCCAGACAAGCCTTCAGAAGCCTCTTTTAGAAACAAAGAAAATCAACACTGAGGGGTCCGGAGGGCCCAGGCTCTCTTTGTCCCCAGAGAATTTTTGAGTTAGGGTATCTCTGACTACGTTCATCCTGGCCCCAGCCTCCTCGGGGAGATGAGTACTCTTGGCCTTCCTTGGAACTTAAGTCCTCACTGTCAAGTGGCATTTTGGGTACCAGGGACCAGGCTGCAGCAGTGTTTTGGAACACCACAGTAGAGGCAGGTATTAGGGGTGGAAGAAAGTGGTCAGGGTGTTTAGAAGTTGTCAGCCAAGACTTACCTCAAACGGTAGAGTTAGAAACATACCAGGGGATTCGAATTCAATCCCATCGAGGTGGCATGTACCAATGCCATCTCACTAGTCCCAGTGATCAATTTCTGTTCACAATTGATCGTAATGATAGGACTAAGAACCAAAGGGATCACATAAACAAGAATAGTGTCTGCAAATACTAGCTCATAGAATCAAAAAGGGAGAGAATGATCCAACATGGGAAGTGAGATACACAGCAGACCCATAGAATGGCAAATGTCCTAACAGCACTCTGGTCTCAGAATCAGCCCTTAAGGCATGCGGATCTGGCTGAAATGCCCATGACACTCTGGGGGGAAAAAAAAAACTAAATGAAAGATCTCCACAAGTGAGATCCCAGTGGAAAGAATGGGTCATCAAAGAAGGAGGTACCTTTCTCTGAAGGGAGGAGAGAACTTCCACTTTGACCATGGCCTTGTCTAAATATGATCAGAGTCAGTGAACTCAGGGGGCTTCCATAGCCTTGGCAGCTCATGACAAGAGCCTAGGGTGATTACTGATGCCATAAACAAGAGTGTCAATTTGTTAAGTCAACAACAGGAGTCACTGTGCACTTACTCCTCATGTAGGATCTTTGTCCTTAGGGTGCTGTACATGGAGATTTAATGCTATAACTAGTACTCAAACAGTATTTTTCACTTTATGTTTTTGTGTGGGAGCAAACTGTTGAAATCTTTACTTAATGTATGCTAAACTGATCTTCTGTATATAAAGAGAATCGAAAATGAATCTTGATATGAATGGAAGGGGAGAGGGAGTGGATAAGGGGAGGGTTGCGGGTTGGAGGGACGTTATGGGGGGAAGCCATTGTAATCCATATTCTGTACTTTGGAAATTTATATTCATTAAATAAAAGTTAAAAAAAAAAAAAAGAAGTTGTCAGCCAAGAAATGTGAGCCCTGCTCCAACTTCTGCCACTGAGTGGTCCCAAGCAACCTCTTGCTTTGGGACACTGCTCCTTAGGCAGATACAGGGGACCCTGCTGTTCAGAGTCCTCATATTGCTAAAGTTGGGAAAACCCTGTGGAATCAGTCAGCAGCCCACTCACTTCACAATTTGGAAGCCTGAGACTTAGATAGCATATTGGAGAAGCCCAAGAGCTCAGCCAAAGCTGGTGGTAGGGCTTGAACCAGAACGTCTGGGATAGTCTGAAAAATGCATTCCTCCTCTCCTCAGTCTCTGGAACCTGTAAACATTACCTTATTTGGAAAAATGATCTTTGAGAATGTGATCAAATGATGGATTCAGGGATGAGATTATTTGGGATTAGCTGGGTGTGCCCTCAATGACATCACAAATGTCCTTATAAAAGCAAAGTGGAGAGAGGTTAGAGAAAAAAAAGCAACCTGACCCCCGAAACAGATGGTGTGAAGCAGCCACAGATCAAGGAACATCGGCAGCCACCAGGAGCTGGGAAAGGTAGGAAACAGACCCTTCCGTAGGGCCTCCCAAAGGAGCTTGGCCCTGCAGACACCTTGGTTTGGACGCAATGACACTGATTCTAGATTTATGGTCTCTATAACCGTGAGGGAATAAATTTCTGTTGTTTAAAGCCACAGTTTGAGTCTGTGGGAGATATGTTAAATAGCCATGGAACACTGAAAGAGTCTCTGTCCCCAGATTTCTCACTAGACCAGTGTCTTGATGTTTCCATAACTAGCTTTTCAGGTGTTGTGAAGAGGGTTACCTAGGACCAGGAGGCGGGAAAGATGGGAATTCTGACCTCAGTTCTACCTCTTATGCACTATGTGACCTTGGGCAGAGACATTTACAATTTTGGGCCACAACTTTACCCAAGTCCAAAGCAAAAAGAGTCGATTAGAACAGTGTTTCCTCATTTGTGGCCTGCTTAACCACTCATGGTACCAGAGATGATTTCATCCAGTACAATAGCAAGTCATTAAACAGCACTGGATTTCAGAGTCAGAATCATTCCCTTTGCTAGTCTGAGTCAATTTTTTCTCAAGGAAAAAGTCATAGCTTGATGCTTATATCCCTTTGATCTCTCCTTAAAAAGGTACTAATCTCTCCTTTTTATCAAAATTGGAGCAGACGTCAGACTGGAAGTCTTTAGCAGGTGATAACTCCTAGCCAGATTTAATAAAATTGTTTTTACTCTGCCCTTGCTTCTATTTTTGGCAAGTTATACTTGCTTTCCACTTACAGTAGTGTATCATTCACGATAAGCTAGGTTATATTTTGGTAGCCAACAATGCAGCTATCTCAACGGCTTGCTACAGCCAAGTCTTCCTATTGCTCATGCAGAGTATGCTGTGATCCAGAGACGCTGTAGGCTTTAGAGAGTCTGGGGCTGTGGTTGGCAAAGCTTTCATCAGAATCTCCTGCAGATCTGTTCAAGTGCAGATTGCTGGGCCCCACCTCCAGAGTTTTTGGGTAGATCTGGGTGGGACCAGAGAATCTCTTTTCCTAACAGACACCTGGGTGGCACTGATGCTGCTAGTTTGGAGATCACAGTTTGAGAAACCACAGTTTTTGGCAACTCTTCTCATCAGGTAACTCAGCAATCTAGGTTCAAGGTGGATCCCTGAGCATCTCTCCTGGAACACAGGCTGCAAGCAGCACTGTGTTTCCAGTAGTAATTAGATGCTATGGTCTGGAAGTGACATGTACCACTTCCTCCCACCATCATTGTTCAGAACCCAGATCAGTGGGGGGCAGGAGGTGGGGGAATTGTAATTGTTCCCCCTGCCTGGAGAGAGAGGAGGACTGAAAAGGGTGAACACCAGGACTTTAATCTAAAAGTAGAACTTTTTTATACTTCTTTTAAAAAAATTTTTTTAATTTAAATTTTAAATTACTTTTTAACAGATTCAATGTAATTTGCAGATTCAATTCTAAGAACATAATGATATTCCCTTTCTCCCTCCCTCCCTTCTTCCTTCTCCCTGTTTCTTTTTAAGATAACATATTTTAAATTTATATTACAGTAAAAAGATTTAATACTTCACTGAATAAGGAGTTTAACCAGTAAAAAGAAAAAGACCCTAGTTTAGTGAGAATATCAAATATCCTGTAAAGAATTTCTCGAAGCACAGTCATTTGAGGAATGGTGGAGAGGATCATGTCACGGCAGATGTGGAGAAACTAGTATGAAAATAAACAGCCTGGAAAGCCCAGCATCCTGTGTCCTGCAGGGCTCTCCGAGGCGGAGACAAGGACTATGCGAATCAGCTTGCATAGATCTTCAAATCTGTTGCATTCCTGCCCAGGTTTTCCAGGAGGTCCAACCTGGAATGACGTTGGTGTTAGATCCCCTCTTTCTCTGCTCAGAAGTTAACCCAAATGTCTATCAAATGATGACTGCAGAAAGAAAATGTGATATATATATATATATATATATATATATGTTTATATATATCATGGAATACAACTCAGCTGTAAAAAAGAATGAAATCTTTAAATTAAAATATCATACTTAATCCTTGTAAGATTTCTTGTGAGAAGAGTGTAGCCAGAATTATCATAACCACTTGACAGAAGTCAAAGTGGAGTTAAAATAATTGGAGTGTGTAACCAATCAGTGTGAGCAAGTAGGGTCAGGAAAGAGCTTACGGCTCTTTAAACCATGACATCGTACCAGTTGTTTACCTACCAATATATGATCCAGGAAACAATTTTCTGATTAATTTTATAAAAGCATATTAGAGGAAAGGTCTTCTAATTATTTTAGAAGTGTCTTGTAGTCCTCACACTCAGAATACTCAATTGAATTTCTAACATCAAATACTCTGAGGTTAAATTCACTGGCTTCTCCCTTGTATAAACCCCTCTGTGGCTCACCTCTAAGGTGAAATTTCATGCCATTTTCAGCAATGATTAAATAACTTGGTGCACAGACTCACGCACATGGCTTTTGACTATGATCCCTGACAAACCTGAGTGAAGCCCTTCCTAGAATTATAGACAGGATTTCTGTTGGTGGGATTATATCTTTTAGATGGAGCCATATGCATTTATTTGATCATTTTTATTGCAAAGTAATTACTGGTATTCTTTAATGAAAAATTGATATATGAAGGCACTTTACGCTGTTGGTTGTGTTGGGAGCTAACTGGAAATCAGATAGTGGAGTCCGATGCAGATCAACATGTCTTCATAGTGCTGATTAAAGCTAGATTAGGGGATGCCCTTAGCTGTGGAGCTGAATGGGCTTGCAAATGCTTCTCTCTCAGTCCCTGGAAAGCAGGTTCGCCACAACTTTCCCAGCAGGCACAGAAGTGGCCCCACTGAACTACTTGTGTGGCCCTGAACACAGACCAGGTTGGGGTGCCCATTCTGGTAACCATCCTGTGAGGAGGAATGATGCGTCCTGAACCTTGTATCTCTCCTCTGAACTTCAATAAACCGCTCATCTTCCCATGGAGAAGGCTTCTGGAGTGGTTTCAAGATGAGATTTTTCCACATGGAAATATAAGTCATGAGGAGGACGAGTTCTCCCCAGGAGTGAGCAAGGAGTGAAGAACAGAGTCCAGCCTCCAGTTTGGCACCAAGGCTGGCACAGGCTGGGTTCGGGAGCAAGTGTTTATAGAGATTAACATCTAGGACAGGAAGGGGCAGACAGAGGATTAGGCAGAGGAGGGAGTTGAAGCAGACCTGACAAACTCTCAGATAACTTGGCGGGGGAGCAGAGAATTTCCCTTCAGTTTCAGCCCCCAGTAGGTCAAATTGGCCAGGCCCTTGTGATACCACCTCCCTCACTGCTTGAGGGTACCCAGGCAGCCGAGGCAGACCCAGAAGGCACTGACAGCCGGGCCACAGGATCTGGGTAGCTCCAACCTACATCTGCTACTCAGGCTCTCTGTTTCACAGCCCTGACTGTGTCTGCCCACCCATCCCTTACCACTTTCCACTCCTTTCCTTGAAATTTTAGTTGAGCCTAATTACCTGTGGTTCTGGCGGACCTCTTGCCTTTTATGCCCTGGATGCTGTCTAGAGTATCCTTTCTGCAAATTTATTCTCAGTATTCATAACTCAGCTCGGTATCCTCTCCTGTATGAAGGTTTTCCCAAACCCCATCTAAGTGCCTCCTCTCTCTACCCATAGGATCCTTCTAGCACTCACCAAATGGTTCTACATAGTCAGTGGCCAGACCTACCTCCATCAGACCTCAGTTTGTCCACGGGTTTGTATCTTGCTCATCTTTGTACCTAGAGGACGTAATAAGGTCCTGATGTATGGCAGGTGCTTGGCACATATTTGTCCTGTCCTTGCCCCCAAACAGAGCTCTGTCCTCATTCAACATACATTTAACCAGCAAGCACTACAGGAAGTCAGGGCAGTGGGCTTTGTTCATTGTAGTGGCCACTGGAGTGCTACAGAAAGATTCTTGTACATTGTGCATGGCTTTTCAGGAAATTCTGTGCTTTTTTGTTTTATTTTTTAAACAGAGCCTATCTTCTCTTGCCAAAAGTGCTCCAGCACAGGATCTGGAAGCAGTCAGGGATTCCAGTAGGTATTGCCAGGTACAGGGGTAAATAAGATCTTAGAAGATGTTGAAACGATTTCTTAGGAAAGGAAACACTGGTAGGATAGATGCCCATCTATGCTTGCTTTTATCTATCCCCTGGAGGAATTACTCATGGCTCTATAAAGATGAATGAGTCCTGGACTATGATCTGTAAAGAAGTTGAGAGTGATGAGGTGAGGTTGGGCAGAGAGAAAGAAGAATGAGGGATCTGGGTAAAGTTGGACCCTCTTACTCCCCTTAATCCTAGATCTATGAGGATGGAGACTCTTCCCACAAAGTACTCAGGAAGAACAACAGAGGCAACAAGACATCAGCCAGCTCATCCCAGACTGGCATGGGAACTTGAAAGTCCACAGTATGGATATCTGAAAACAAATTTCCCTGGGTCCAGTGTCCGGGCCACCAAGGTTGTAGAGACATGAGATCTAGTGCACAAAAAAGAATCCGGGGCTTCAAAGCAGCCAGACAAGAAAAGGAAAGACACCTTCCAGGAAGGGGAGGCGGCCCCAAAGCAACTGCCACTCCTTATAGGGACAAAGCTTTCACCAAAGTCCAGCTTGCTCTTAGCAGTGCAGAGAGGAGCTGCCTCTTTCTTCTCTAGAAAAACCCAGTTGTAATCAGTTATCTACTCTGATCGCACTGGAACAACCTGGGGTAAACTCAGTGCCACTGTCACGTATTCATCACTTATTCGGCATTGTCTTCTCTGTCTGTCCTATCTGGGTGTGGAGGTTTCTTAGATTTTTGCTGTAGAAATTCCCCAAGTGTGTACGTGGTCTTGGCTTCTGTGCTGTGAACTGGGAGAATAGTCATGATTATAAACCAGTTCCTGTCCCCAGTGGTCCAGTGCTCAGACAGAGATGCAATGACAAAGGTGTCAGCACTAAATGCTACGGTATTGAGGGTTCACTATAGACTTGTTACTTCATTTATTCCTCCTAAGGACACTATGAGAAGACATTGATAATACCCCCTTTCATCCATAAGGAAATGTTAGCCAAGAGGGCTTAGTTACCTATTAAAAGTCACTGTAGCAAATTGGTAAATGGCAGAGGGGAGACTCAGACCCAAGTCTGTGTGACTACAAAGCCCATAAGCTGTCAGTTATTTTCAACTAGGAGTGATGGTGCCCCTCTCTACCCTCTGACTACCCAGGAGATATTAATAATATTCAGGAGACATTTTTGGTTCTAACAATGTGGGGTGCTAGTGGCAACTGGCATGAGGCAGAAGCTTGGCGTGTGGTCACACATTATGCCATGCACAAGACAGCCCCCAGCCCAGCCCAAGCAATGAAGGATTGAGCACAAAATAGCAACAGTGCTGAGGTTGAGCAATCTGCCCTAAGCCTTCTCTGTCTGCTCACTGAAACAGGTCTCTTTACTTTCCCCCACTTCATTGTTGCTGGCTTATCTCCTGAATGTTTTATTCATAATGCTGCTCCCAACTTATTTGTTTTGTCTATTTGTTTGCTTGCAATTTCATTTGTTAGCACTCTGCCCTATGCTAGCTAAGCTGCCTGTGAGAACAGATGATCAGGCTTGTCACCGCTCCATCCCGAACTCCTGGCACAGCACCTGGAACATGGCAGGTGCTCAATGAATATTTGTTGAATGAGTCGAGGGGCACAGAGCAATCCAGTGATCTGTGCAAGGTTGTAAGAACAAGGTAGCAAAAGCAGTGTTGGATTCTCAGTGTGCCTGCACCCAAATCCTCTGCTGCTAACCCACATCACAGGGGTGGGATGATTCAGGGCTGTCAGGCAGAGCACTGTTAGCAGGCCCCTGTCCACGTCCTCCAGGACCTGAGGGTCCAGCAGAGGAGAGGGTGCAAGTCAGTGGGTGTCAGGGTGCAATGCCAAATCCAGACCAGGACAGAACGGAGGGAAGGAGAGAGATGGGAAGATGCTTAGGGTTCAGATTGAGAAAGAACTCCATGGAGAGCTTCCCAGATATTAAAAGAATGTCCTAAAATGAACAGATCAATCTTTTTCCCTTTAGAAAAGATGGGCAATGCAACATTTATCTTCTCCTAGTCCTTAGGGATTTGGAGCCTCTTATGTTTCCCAAAAGTGATGGCCAGTTGCTCCACAAATGCAAATCCAAGCCGTAGGAAGTACCCTAAAGTCCAATTCCCAGTTGGCTGCATCTGGCAGATCCTGGTCCTGTCAGTAGTGGGGAGCCAGTGTGGTAACAAACTACCAGGACTCAGGGCTGGGGAGGCTGTCAGGGTAGGGGAGGTAAAAATTGGGCACTTGGCGGCCCTGCCAGGAAAGAGGAGAGGACAGAAGCTGGGGAATGGAAGGGCGGGAAGAAGTATGAGTGACAGAATAGGGAGATGGGAAGCAAGAGCAGAAGGAAAGAGAGGGAGAGGAATGGGAAGAAATGTGGATAACAGTAACAATAGGATGTACTTTCTGAGCATTTATAATTGCCTCGATTTGCATCAAGTTCTTAAAATGAATAAACACCTTTAATCCAGAAAACACATGGGGTAGGTTCTTTTATCTTGTCCCCAAGGCACAGAGGTCTTAACACCCGATGGAGGACACACAGGTTGGAAGTGGAGAAAGGCTAGAATGGGGAAAAGCTGCCACAGTGCACGTGGGCTGGAGAGGAGGTCTGTGTGAACAATGGTAGAGCTGATGTCCACCCTGGGGTATACCTGGGGATCTATCAGATTAAACTCAAAGTTCCTGGGTGTCTAGGGGGCAGACAATGGGATCCCCAAGGCTGGACGTTGGCTCAGAGGAGCTGTTAGCAGGTGGTGGTAGTGGTGGGAGCCCAACCTGCTCCCCTGGGATTTCAGGGCAGCCTGACATGGCTCTTTGGTTGAATGTTCTTCACTGGCAGACTGTACCAGAGCCTTCCTAGATGACATCCTGAGCCCTAGAGAATTGCAACACCATGGTTAGATATCTCTCCTTCTATCTTAACATGCAACAAACAGGAATCACAAAAAAACAGTCCAATTACTATCATTTCAATATGCTCGGGGCAAAGAAAACAAGGAAACAAAGAAAGGAAGTTGTTCAATTAAACACAAATGTCTTCTGCGTGCTTTAATGTCTGCAGGCCACTTTCACATCTGTTATCTCAGGTGGTATTCCCGTTTTGTGGGAAGTGTCAGACTTTTAATTTTATCATAGAGGAAACTGGCTCAGCGAGAGAAGGTTCCATCACCAAGAGTCGAGGATTCAAACATGGGTCTTCTCACCCCAACACTTCAGCTCTTTTCTGTGTGTCATGTGCAAAGTCATACTTAGTTTCCCTGAAATGAAATTACTCATTTTCAAACCAACTTCCCAAAATGAAAAGTTCTATGCAATAAAATCTTGGTCTATTCATCATGAAAAGAAGGCTAATGATCAAATTAAGATTTGCTTAGGTTAGATTGCCTTTCTTTCTTTTTGTTTTAAGATTTATTTATTTATTTATTTATTTATTTGAAAGTCAGAGTTACACAGAAAGGGGAGAGGCAGAGAGAGAGAGAGAGAGAGGTCTTCCATCCGATGGTTCACTCCCCAATTGGCCACAACGGCCGGAGCTGCACCGATCAGAAGCCAGGAGCCAGGAGCTTCTTCCGGGTCTCCCACGCAAGTGCAGGGGCCCAAGCATTTGGACCATCTTCCACTGCTTTCCCAGGCCATAGCAGAGAGCTGGATCAGAAAAGGAGCAGCCGAGATTAGAATCGGTGCCCATATGGGATGCCTGCACTTCAGGCCAGGGCGTTAACCCACTGCACCACAGTGCTGGCCCCAAGGTTAGGTTGCCTTTCAATAATTGTTTATGAAAGAGCTTATTTTGAGGGGAACCAACAAAAGAAGTTGTGTACTCCTAGGAGCAAATTAATAGAAGCAAACAGTTGCATTCTTGGAAATCCCTTGGATAAATAATAATGTACTTGCTGTTCCCTTTGGCTTCACCTCATCTGGATTACACCCTCATTCCTCTGAAATCCAACTCTGCTGAAGTCTTATCTTAATCTCTTTGCCCCGCTTGCCTTTCTGTACCCCAACTCCACTCCCCACACCCACAGACTTCGTGGATCTTTCTTTCCATGGAATTCCTGTCGCCCTTTCGATCTACCCTTTAGAAGGCAGGCTGAGTGGGGCTGAAGTCTGGTTGTTGCTGATCATCATGATGTCCTTAGCGTACTGCCTGCCTCACAGTAGGTCCATAATGCATGCTTGTTGGATGAATGACGATGGGTCACCAGCTGCAAAACACAGACCAACTGGCATCCTTAACGTGAATCCTGTCTTCCAATACCTGTCTCTCCAGTTTATGTTCCAAGCTCCAATGCTGGCACACAGAATGGGAGTTCTGTAAATGTTGGAGTTGAGTGTAGCAGTGATGCAAGCATTGTTTTTATAAAACACATGTTTTCAGCAGGCATAGAATCGCCCACTTTATGATATAACATCCGAGCTAATAATATGCTTGGGAAAACAGTGGAGTTTGGATGGTATGTGGTGGGGAAATTTGCAGTCTCCAGCCCTGTGTGTATTTCATGGTGCCTCTATTTTACCACAGATTCCTAAGCAGACACCTTTACCAAGTGGCAGTGGCCATAATAGTGACACTCAAAAGTTACTGAACCCCATGCCAAAGGGCTTCATTTATATTAGCTTGTTTAAGTCTCACAACTAATCCTTTGAGATAGAACTAATTGTTATCCCCTTTCAACAGCTGAGGAAGCTGAGACATAGAGAGGTGACTTAAGCAGAGCTCTATACAATATCATGGATGTGCATGGGTGCCTCTTGGCTACCCTAGGGATGGGAGGAACAGGCAACTTCCTGTGAAGGGGAAGAAGGCCCAGTGGTGAGAGCCTGTCCTCCCCCTCCTGCACCAGAGCAGTCTTCTCTTAAATATTTTATATATTTGGTTGTATATATTCCATTTATATTATTTATTCGAGGAAAATAGTTTTGTCTACCACGAAAGGCTTATAAATTTAAAAAAATAAATAAATGTTTTAGTTCTGTAGCCTGAAAGACTAAGGTTTTGTTTTGTTTCAAAGATTTATTTATTTATTTGAAAGTCAGAGTTATACAGAGAGGGAAGGAGAGACACAGAAAGAGAAGTCTTCTATTCACTGGTTCACTCCCCAATTAGCTGCAACAGCCAGAACTGCGCCGATCTGAAGCCAGGAGCCAAGAGCTTCCTCTGGGTCTCCTACACTGGTGCAGGGGTCCAAGAGTTTGGGCCATTTTCTACTGCTTTCCCAGGCCATGGCAGAGAGCTGGATCAGAAGTAGAGCAGCCGGGACTTGAACTGGTGCCCTTATGGGATGCTGGCATTGGAGGTGGCTGCTTTACCAGCTATGCCACAGTGCCGGCCCCAAGACTAAGGTTTTGGGATGTTAAATATCTTGGCAAGTAATGTCAGTGGTGAAGCCAGATCTCAATGTCTTGACTTCAGACCAGACATCCACTTAAAATAATTATTTATTTGAAAAGGGGGGAGGGAGAACAGAGGAATACAGGGCTTCAATCCCCTGGCTCATTCCCCAAATATCTGCAACAGCCAGGGCTGGGTCAGGCTGAAGCCAGGAACCCAGAACTCAATCTAGGTCTCCCATGTGGCTGGCAGGGACACAGGTACTTGACCGTCACGTGCTGCCTCCCAGAGTGTGCTTTAGCAGAAAAGCTAGCATCAAAAGCTGACCAGGGTCTTGAACACATGAGCTCCAATATGGGGTATGCATGTCCCAAGAAGATTCTTAATCACTGCCCAGAAAGTCTGTCCCCAGGCACGTACTTCTTAGGCCATGGTGCCTGGCGACCCAGGTGTCTCCAAAAGGATGCCTGGATTTGCTGTTCTTGTTGACTAAGAGATTTATTTGTCTAGAACTTTCATTCCCAGAGGTATTTCTTGAGCAATACTGAGTAAAACTAGGTAAGTTATAAGGTAAATTTAGAAGTTTTTGTCTTGCAGAGCTGTTTGAGAGAGGAAAACAGGAAGGGCAAGGCAAAGGTTGGCCAAGGCAGGAAGTAGAAAGGGAACGCAGGGAATTTGGACAAGACCAGGGTGGGTAGAACAGAGTATGCCAAAGGAGGCAGGCTTCTGCCCCTGAAGTCAAAGACAGCAACAATAACAATAGCATTATTTTTTATGTGCCTAACATGTGACATGAGCAACAACTGAATTCTGACATGCATCATCACTTTTAATGTTCAGGGCAGGCAACTCTCCCCACTTTACTGAAGAGGAAACAGAAATTCGCACAGCCAGCTAGTAAGTAGCAGAAGAAACCCAACCAAGGCCTGACCAATGTCGAAGTAGGTGTTCTGAAGGCCCTCAGCAATGCCCTGACTCCGAGTGCCCCGGGGTCATGCAGACCCAGGCTTTCTTGCAGCAGCAACAGCACTTCTGACTCCATCTAGCTTAGAGCTGGGCCTCTGGGTTGGACGCAGAGGCCCTACAGAAAGCAGAATCAGAGCAATCTTCAGAGCAAGCTGAGGTAGCCTAGGGTGATTGAACCACCTGCTTTAATGCTTGGGATTCTCTGATCTGGGTCTGAGCTTTCTGGTCATCAGCTGGAGATAAAATGCTGAGGACCTAGGTGACTGTCAGTGAGCAAGTCAGAAACAGTGGCTAAAAGGAATCCTTGGGCCGGCACCGTGGCTCACTTGGTTAATTCTCCACCTGCAGCAGCGGCATCCCATATGGGTACCGGGTTCTAGTCCTGGTTGCTCCTCTTCCAGTCCAGCTCTCTGCTGTGGCCCAGTTGGGCAGTGGAGGATGGCCCAAGTGCTTGGGCCCCTGCACCCGCATGGGAGACCAGGAGGGAGCACCTGGCTCCTGGCTTCAGATCGGCGCAGCGCCAGCCGTGGTGGCCATTTGGGGAGTGAACCAACAGAAGGAAGACCTTTCTCTCTGTCTCTCTCTCTCACTCTCTATAACTCTACCTGTCGAATAAATAAATAAAATCTTAACAAAAAAGTAATCCTTGCATTTGTATAGCCCTTTAAGGCACGTTCCCATCTGTGTGTGTTTGAGGTCCTTATAGCACACATTATGACCCTTCAGGGAGAGAACCAAGAATATGGATCAGAATGAAGGCTGGATTGATGGAGGGTCACATACATCTCAACAGCAGTGAACCTGCAGCTCCAGCTCTCTGCCTCTCAGGTTACTTCCCCTCTGAAAGCCACTGAAAAACTGGACCCTACTAGAAGGGAGTAGGGACCTGGAGGGTCAGAATCCCCACTGAGGGTCCTGGCACAGAAAGAACATTGTGGCAGCTGGCTGTTCAGAGGGCACAGTGCTGGCTGGCCCTGTTTCTCTGAAGCTGGGTGGGGGGGCCCAGAGGAGCTGTGCTCCGACGTATTTTTGCCTTGTTTCTTCAATTCAGAAGCTCCACTTGGAGTAATTTATAATAATCCCTTGGGTTTGTTGTGTGAACACAGTCCCCAGCTCAGAAGAAAGTTCCATTCCCAGAGTCTTCCTTGAGGGTGAGAACGCTCCACAGTTATCCTGTAAGTGTTCTCAAGCTATTGAACCTAGAACCTTCGAATCGGGAGAGTTCTCACTTACCCAGCTCTGCGGACTCATTTCACAGTGGGAGAAACTGAAGCCTAGAGATTGGGAGGGAGTTGCCTGCGGGCATACAACTGACTAGGACCAAGGCCCTGCTAGAACACCGGCCTCTGGAACCCTCAAGTATTTTTCCCATGATCACTCTTGAGTGCATGGGATGCAGCCTATGCCTGTGTGGTGCTTAAACTCTGTCAGGGACGCCTGGCTTTAAACAAATAAATGAAAGTGAGTAGTGAAGGCAGAAGGGCTCCCTGGGGGTTTACAACAAGGGAGTATGACCTGGCGTGGGGTAGAGGGATGGCTTTCCTGCGGGCACATGAAGTTTAGAGGGGACTTGAAGGAGGAAGCAGAGTTGGTCCATGGAGCAGAGGGACCAGCTTGCACCGGAGGCAGGCAAGAGCAAGGGCTTGAGGCTCTGCCGACTGGCCAGCGTGGGAGCAAGAGGACGCAGGGCAAGGCTGAGGGATGGGCAGGAGATGTGGTGGGCCTCCCAGGAGCTTGTGTTGTATTGTTTTTTTTTTTTTTTTTTTTTTTTGACAGGCAGAGTGGACAGTGAGAGAGAGAGACAGAGAGAGAAAGGTCTTCCTTTGCCGTTGGTTCACCCTCCAATGGCCGCCGCTGCAGCCGGCGCACCGCGCTGATCCTGGCAGGAGCCAGGAGCCAGGTGCTTTTCCTGGTCTCCCATGGGGTGCAGGGCCCAAGCACCTGGGCCATCCTCCACTGCACTCCCTGGCCATAGCAGAGAGCTGGCCTGGAAGAGGGGCAACCGGGACAGAATCCGGCGCCCCAACCGGGACTAGAACCCGGTGTGCCGGCGCCGCAAGGTGGAGGATTAGCCTATTGAGCCACGGCGCTGGCTCGCTTGTGTTGTATTGTAACACAGTGAAGGCCATGACAGTTTCAGAAGCTCAGGAAGATTCCATTTTCTCTTTAAGTCTCTGGCTGCTTGGAAGAGAACAGGTTACAGAGCTCAGGTCTGCTACAGACACGGGCTCCTTACCTGTCCCAAGTGGCCTGCATGGCTGTGTCCCCATGTGTGTGCACACTTGGGATATGGGATTCCAGCTGTGATTTCTTTTAGGGTAGCTGTTAGGCACAAAGCTGGGCACAGGACAAACACCCTATGGCCATAACTGGGGCAGAAGCCAGACAATGAAGCCTCCATGTTTGAAGGACGTGGTAGAAGCTTGTAGGGCCTGCGATGGAGAAGCAGACGCCATGCAGCCAGGGCACCGGGACTGCTCTGACCGGGGCTCTTCTCTCACACAGGCCCTAGGGCTTCCTTTAGCAGAGAGTTGTACCACCCTCAAAGCTGTATTATGGCTCTTTTTTTTTTTTTTTTTTTCTGTTTCTTTGTCATTTTGTCTGCATTCATGGCCTGTCTGCCTTTCCCTTTTTTTGCAAGAGGTATGATGCAGTTGATGTGTGGGCATTTGAAGAAGAGAAGTCTGGGTTTGAATGATGCTTTCCCATTTACTAGCTGAATCACTTTGGGAAAGTTTCTTAAACTCTCAGATTCTCAGTTGCTTCATTTGTATAATGGGTATATTCATATTTTAATCACGAACTTGTAAGGTTTGAGTAAAATGTGGGACACAGGGGCCGGTGCTGTGGCACAGCAGGATAAAGCCCTGGCCTGAAGCGCCAGCATTCCATATGGGTGCCGGTTTGATACCTGGCTGCTCCTCTTCCGATCCAGCTCTCTGCTATGGCCTGAGTAAAGCAGGAGAAGATGGCCCAAGCCCTTGGGCCCCTGCACCCACATGGGAGACCAGGAAGAAGCTCCTGGCTCCTGCTTTCGGATTGGCACAGCTCCGGCCATTGCAGCCATCTGGGGAGTGAACCAGCAGATAGAAGACCTCTCTGTCTCTACCTCTCTCTGTAACTCTGTCTTTCAAATAAATAGAATAAATCTTAAAAAAAAAGAAAGAAAGAAAATGTAGGACACACATAAGAATTCAGCACACAGAAGGTTCACAATAAACTACCTGAGTTCAATCATGTGTTCAGTGTTTATCTGGAAGCTTCTGTGGGCTAGGGTCTGGCTAGGCACTCAGATCATAATGGTGATCCCCAAAGCTTCTCTTTGAAGTCCTGGGCAGGGGAAAATATCTTCTCCTAAGGAGGACCTGGGAAAGGGCTCCAGGTCGAGATGGATCTCAGTGTTGCCTAAGTGATGGCATCAAGGACCTGGCTCTCATTTATTTTTCCCCTCTTGGAGTTTGCTTGTTCAGTTCAATTCAGATAATCACATTGTGCCCACTACTTGAGACAGGCACAGGCCTGGGAATGGGTCTTTTTTTTTTTTTTTTGGGTAAGATTTTATTTATATATTTAAAAGGCAGAATGACAGAGAGACAGAGACAGAGAAAGATAGATCTTCCATCTGTTGATCCACTCCCCAGATGTCTGCAGCATCTGGAGCTGAGCCAGACTGAAGCCCAGAGCCACAGACTCCATCTGGGTTTCCCATATGAGTGTCAGGGACTCAAGCACTTGGGCCATCTTCCACTGCTTTCCCAGGAGCATTAGCAGGGAACTGGAACAAAAGTGGAGCAGCCAGGACTCGAACCAGTACTCATATGGGATGCTGCTGTCGTAAGTGGCAGCTTAGCTCATTGTGCTACAATGCCAGCCCATGGGGCTGGGTCTTATGAAGGATACCTAGGTAAGTTGTGAGCCTAGGTCAGCCTAATAATGCCAGTGGGACAGTGACGAGATGATAATGGGACTTACCCCGCCCCACGAGGGATGTCTGTAGAAGTCAGGTGCTTTAGCTTAGTGATAAAAGACGTAGTGAGTCTTCTGCGTTCTGAAGCCTGTTGTAGGAAATGAGGTCAACCCCCTTTTTTGAATTCTCAAAAAAGCAGAACAAAGGCCTGTGGTAGAAACCACCTCAGGCATGCTTTGTCTCATTGAAAGGAACAGATCTTTGTAATATCTCTGAGGTCCAGCAAAAGAACAGGCTGTCTATGTAGAGCAAGGGATGTCTGAGAATGCTCAGGCAAAGGCTGGATAAACACCCACAACAGAGGAATAAAGGGAATTCCTGCTCTGGGTGGGAGGCTTCATGAGTTGACCTCTTAATGACTTCTTAATGGCTCAGAGGTGCAAAGAATCTTAAGTTCCCACTGTGCAGCCTCACACCACCTTCCTTTGGATGCCTGCCAACTTCCTCCCACTGGGGCTCACCCTGCAGCTTACCTCACTCCTTCCTGAATCCAGCCCTGAAATTTTGCTGTGCCAACTTACCAAACCTGGGACCCACATATCAGGCTGCTGGGGCATGCTTGAAATAGATTCCAGTTTGTGTTCTGGATGGACAATTTAGTTTTTATTATGACACCAACACCTTTTAACCTTTTCCTTTAAGTATCTGCATTTTATTTCCTAGATTTGTGTTTCACTTACATGTAATATCATAAAAAGATAACCATACCTGTACCTGTTAGAGAACTTTTAAGTTTACTATTTTGGAAAATCAGCATTATATTGGCCTTAGAATCAGGCTGCTGGATTAAAATTCTAGCTCTAGTACTTACTATCAACATTGTCTTGCTTCAATCTCTGTAGCGTCAGTTAATAATTATTTTGTTCACAATCCCTCACTTATTTTTAAGGTATTAATTTTAGAACAATCTTACACTCCTCAGAAATCAGAGTAATTTTAGCATTGAAATGGCTCTGGAGGTCACCAAGTCCAATTCATTTTTCACCAATGGGGAAAATAATTAAAACCTCAGGGCTCATCTAGTGGTGAGCCAGAAAGAAGATCCAAGGGTCTTTGCTGCTGTTGTCTGATGCCCTTTTTAAATTTTTAATTTATTTTTAAAGATTTATTTATTTATTTGAAAGGCAGAGCTACAGATAGGCAGAGGCAGACAGAGAGAGAGAGAGGTCTCCCATCTGCTGGTTCACTCCCCAAATGACCACTAAGGCTGGAGCTGGGCCGATCCACAACCAGGAGCCAGGAGCTTCTTCCAGGTCTCCCGCACGGATACAGAGGCCTAGGGACTTGGGCCATGTTCTACTGCCTTCCCACGCCATAGCAGAGAGCTGGGTCAGAAGTGGAGCAGCTGGGATTCCAACTGGCACCAATATGGGGTGCCAGCACTGCCAGTGCATAGCACTGGCCCCATCTGATGCCCTTTGACTGATTACAATTTCCCTACTGAGTGTTAATTAAATATTATCTTGTATTTCTGGTAGATTGATTTTAAAAATAACAAATGCCTTGACAATAATTTCATAAATATGACACCAAAAGCAAAAGCAAAAATAAGTAAGACTGCATCCCATGAAAAAGTTCAGCAAAGAAACAATAAAATGAGAAGGTGACCTACTAAATGAAAGTATTTGCAAAGCAGGTACCCAATAAAGTATTATCATCCAAAACATGTAGAGAACACTTACAACTCAACAACAAAAATATAATAACCCAATTTTAAAAGTATAAAGAAACTAAATAGAGATCTCTCTAAAGACTATACGAAAAAGGTCCATGAAAAGGTGTTCAAAAGGTTCACTAATCACCAGGGAAATGTAAATCAAAACCACAGTGAGCTATCACCTCACACCTGTTAGGATGGCTGATATATATATATATATATATATATATATATATATATAAGATAACAGGGGATGGCACTGTGGCATAGCGGGTAAAGCTGCCTCCTGCAGTGCTGGCATCCCATACGGGTGCCGGTTCGAGTCCTGGCTGCACCACTTCCGATCCAGCTCTCTGCTGTATCCTTGGAAACCAGGTCCTTGGGCCCCTGCACCCACGTGGGATACCAGGAAGAAGCTCCTGGCTCCTGACTTTGGGTCGGCACAGCTCTGGCTTTTGCAGCCATTTGAGGAGTGAACCAGCAGATAGAAGACCTCTCTCTGTCTCTGCCTCTCCTCTCTGTAACTCTGACTTTCAAATAAACAGACAAATCATTAAAAAAAAGATAACGAACATTGGTAAAGGCATAGAAAACTCTTTTATACTCTTGGTGGAAATGTAAATCGGTGCAGGCTATATAGAAAATAGTAGGGAGTTTCCTCTAACACTGAAACTGGAAGTCCCATGTTCTCCAGAAATCCCACTTCTGGGTGTACACCCAAAGGGATTCAAATCAGGGCCTTTCTCGACTCCCGACATCAGCCTGGCCCAACCCTGGCTGTTTTGGCCATTTTGGAAGTGAACTAGTGGATGGAAGATCTCTCTCTCTCTCTCCCTCTCCTATGCCCCCTCCCTTTCTCTCTGTCTCTCCCTCTTTCTCTTTACCTCTGTGTCTTTTTTTTTTTTTTTTTTTTTTTTTTGACAGGCAGAGTGGACAGTGAGAGAGAGAGACAGAGAGAAAGGTCTTCCTTTGCCGTTGGTTCACCCTCCAATGGCCACCACGGCCGGCGCGCTGCGGCCGGCGCACTGTGCTGATCCGAAGGCAGGAGCCAGGTGCTTCTCCTGGTCTCCCATGGGGTGCAGGGCCCAAGTACTTGGGCCATCCTCCACTGCCTTCCCTGGCCACAGCAGAGAGCTGGCCTGGAAGAGGGTCAACCGGGACAGAATCGGGTGCCCCGACCGGGACTAGAACCCCGTGTGCCGGCGCCACAAGGCAGAGGATTAGCCTATTGAGCTGTGGCGCCGGCCCACCTCTGTCTTTCAAATAAATAAATCCTTAAAAAAAAATCAGGATCTTGATGAAATTATCAGCACCTCCATATTCATTGCATTATTATTCACAACAGCCAAGATATGAAAGCAACCTAAATGTCCACTCACTGATGAATGTATAAAGAAAAAAAAAAGTATACATTGAAATAGAACTCAATCTTTAAAAAGTAGGAACTCCTGCCATTTGCCACAACATGGATGACATTATGCTAGTAAAATAAACCAGGCCCTGAAAGACAGGCACTACATGATACCACGTAAACAATGCATCTAAAACAGTCAAACTCATAGGACAGATGGTGGAAGGTGGTTGCCAGGGACTAGAGGGAAGGGGAAGCAGAGAGGTGCTAGCTCAAGGGTACAACCTTTCAGTTATATCAGACTCACAAGCGCTGGAGTTCTACTGAGCAGCAGAGTGCCTGCAGTTAACAACACTGTATTGTATGCTTAAAAATTTGCCAAGAGGGTAGAGCTTATGTTATATATCCTTATCCACACACACAAATAGAACGGGAGAAAACTTCTGGTGGTGATGCACAGATTCAGGGCACCAACTGTGGTGGTTTCACAGAGGAGTGACGGGCTTCACAAGCGATTTTCTATCTGTGTTTTGGAGGACTCTGCACATAGGTTTCAAGCAGTGCTGCAGCCAGTCCTGCACTGCCTTCACTCAGCCCTCCATGCCCGTTAAGCAGCAAGGACCAGCTGTGAGATAATCCCCTATGAAAGTCTCTTCTCGCCCGTGCTCCTCGTTTACCCCGAGAATGCCAGTTCCAGGGCCAGCACTCTCAACCTGTGTGGTTGAAATCATTTCCAGATGGGTTGATGAACGGTTTCCAATGTGTGTAAATGTTTCTGTTTCAGCTGCTGATAGCAGTGTTGCTGTGATACCTGCTGGGAAGAACCCTGAACCGAGCAGCCACCATGAGGCCGTACAGAGTGGGGTCACTTTCTTGCAAAGGGGTGTGAGGCGTGCATTCTAAGGAAGAAGAGATTCATTTATAATTTATTTTTAAAGATTTTATTTACTCAAAAATCAGAGAGAGAATTTGCATCTACTGGTTCATTCCCCCAAACATCTGCAATGGCTGGGGACTGAATAGACTGAAGCCAAGAACCAAGACTCTGACATGGGTGGCATGCACCCAAATATTTGAGCCAGTTTCCACTGCTTTCCCAGCTTAGGGGTGGATCGGAAGTGGAGTGGCCGGGACTCAAACTAGTGCTCATATGGGATACCAGCATCATAGGCAGCAGCTTGACCCACTGTGCCACAATGCTGGCCCCAGAATGAGGAGATTTTCAAAAAGTGCATATTTATATTCATGAGCTGGAAAGAGATGGGGATAGAGGCAAATGAAGAATGAGAGAGAGAGAGAGAGAGAGAGAGAGAGAGAGAGAGAGAAATCTTCCATCTGCTAGTTAACTTCCCAAATGCTACAATAGTCAGTGCTGGCCCGAATCAGAGCTAGGAGCCAACAAACTCATCCAGGTCTCTCATGTTGGTGGTAGAGCCCCCAAGCCCATGGGCCATCATCTCCTGCCTCCCAGGATGCATTAACAGTAAGTTGGGTGGGAAACAGAGTAACTGGGACTCGAACCAGCACTCTAATATGGGAGGCAGGCTTCACAAACAGTGGCTTAAACTACAGCACCACAATACCTGCTGCCCAAAGAAGAGAAGATTTTTCTGGAATGAATGGCAGCTTGAATGAAGGTTCGAGGAGTTCATAAGAAAGCATGGTTAGGTCAGAACCAAGTTCAAGTCAGCATTCAATCAGTACTGAAGGGCACCTAGTAAACCATGCAATTCAAACCACATTGAGAGACTTGTTAAACAGCAGAACTGTGCACCGTGTACGTATTACTGAGTTCAAGCATACTACCCCCATATTCTAGAATTTCAAAGTGTACTGTGAACAAAAATGTCTGAGAGCCATTGTCCTAAGTATTTCATAGAACAAAATGTTCTCTGGTGACATAATTTTGTGCAACACTGGGTTGAACAAAGTTCAGCCTTATTTCCTCATTGCAGGATTTCTCAGTGCCTTCAGTGTGTTATCGTAAGTCCCCCTTAGGGACTGGCTCCAGGACCTCCCATGAAACCAAAATCTGGGGAAGCTCACAACCCTCATAGAAAACGACATAATGTTTTCATATGACCTACACACATCTTCCCATGTTCTTTAAACTGTCTCTAGATTACTTGTGATAACTAACACAGGGTAAGTGCTGTGACAGTAGTTGTTACATTGCATTGTTTCGGGAATAATAACAAGAAAAAAAGGCCTGGACATTTTTAGTGCAGATGATGTCCCCCTTCTCAAATATTTTCCACCTGAATTGTTTTAGTCCATGGTGTGGAACCCATGGATTTGGTGACTCCCTAGAAGGAGTTAGAATTTAGCATTCATCCATCTTTCTTGGCCACAGGGCCATGTTTTTCTTTCTAAGAACACATGAGGGGAATAGCATTCTAAGGAACTACTTTGGCAAATCCAGAGCATTTCATCCTCCTCCTTTTTGCCTGAGGAAAGATTCATCCTTCTCATTCCTGGTGGTGGATAATTCATGCTGTCACCCAGCACCTTGCTTTACTGTTTTATGAACATATCAGAGAAGGCTCAAGGGCACATCATTTGCTTACAGAGATGAGGCACTTCTTAATGAAGCAGGAAAGACTGTCATGGATACACTTAACCTTGAAGTTGGGGTCTCTTTTGGAGATCTGATCACCTTAATCAGATATTCTTATAAATTTCTGTTGCTTCCAAGGTTGTTTCCAAAATGGAGCTTCCAGGTTGGTCCTGCACAAGATACACCATGTTGGAACTGATTTCTCTCCAGCTCATCTTACTGGATCCTTCCTGCTTTTACCTTAACACTCTATACTGAGCTAAAGCTTTCGTAGAGTATCATTAGCCTGAGCAAGTTAGTCGTTTGGGATATCTCCTCAGTGTTTTGGATTAGTTTTTGCTTGCTGGTAACATGACAGGAGTAAGAACAGATGGCACAAGCAAACATTCAGTAAGCCTGCTTTGTGCTGGACAACAGGCTTTGGCAACAGTGGGAATAATGTAAGTGTCTTTTTTGAGAGATGCTAGCAGTGAATCACAGTGCAGCATGCTATCTGCTAGAAGGTGCTACAGACGGGAAGAGGAGGAGGTGATGGATTCTGGCGATCCCAGATTCTGGCAATCTCTTCCAGCTCTGGTGTTCTTAGACAGGAAGCCTTCAGGTTGTTTCCTTTTTGTTGCAATTGGCCCAGAAACTTCTAATTCCTCCAAAGAGCAGTAGAGAAGGGCTGATTTTGCTGTCCTGGGTGCTGGATGACTACTGGCTAACCTGCTCTTGACTCAGTTTTCTCTGATGTAAACCTCATCTTAGTCCAGCCCACCAGGCCATTCCTGCCCCTCTCCTCCAAACAGGAGCAGATGTGCTCTCTGAATACAAGTCTACTTTGGAGGTTTGGGCTGGAGAGACATAGGATCTGTGTGTCAGTCATGCTCCTGAGCCAGCTTCCAAGTATGAAAGAACTTCTGAGTATGCACTTCTGATCGCCTAAAGAAGAAAACCAAATTCCTTCATCCAATACAGTCTTTTTTTTTTTTTTTTTTTTTTTTTGACAGGCAGAGTGGACAGTGAGAGAGAGAGACAGAGAGAAAGGTCTTCCTTTGCCATTGGTTCACCCTCCAATGGCCACCACAGCTGGCACGCTGCGGCCGGCGCACTGCGCTGATCCGAAGGCAGGAGCCAGGTGCTTCTCCTGGTCTCCCATGGGGTGCAGGGCCCAAGCACTTGGGCCATCCTCCACTGCCTTCCCGGGCCATAGCAGAGAGCTGGCCTGGAAGAGGGGCAACCAGGAAAGAATCCGGCGCCCCGACCAGGACTAGAACCCGGTGTGCCGGCGCCGCGAAGTGGAGGATTAGCCTATTGAGCTGCAGCGCCAGCCCCAATACAGTCTTCAAACCTCTGTTTGGCTTCAGAGCCTACATTCGGTTGTGTCACCTGCCCCCTTCTGAAATAATTCTGATATTTGGAGACTCACACCTCCTCTCCACACTGTTTTCTTTGCCCCTCTCTTTCTCCCTCCACATTCTGTGTCCTACTTGCTGTGGATATTTCCCACAGTAGGGAAATCAACAGTGCTAAGAGTTGTTGGTTATCTTTGTACAGAAAAGCCAGGACCCACAGTCAGATCATGGACCCAGGGTGCGTGGAAAGAGGGCTCTGAGGACATCAGGGCTTTCTAGTATGCTCTATTGGCCTCGCCCATTCTCCCTTCCTTAGCAACAACAACAGCAAAAAAATCCAAAATCCTATTCCACTGGGGACAAAATACTCGGAAGCAGCATTGTTAGTAGCTGCAGCCATAGGCCTCCCACCCTCTTGCCCTTCCTCACCTTCACATCCCCAGGGATGCTCTAGGGAACAAAGAGTTGTGGCTGCAGACAGCCAGGGGTGGGTGGCACAAGGATGCCTGGAAATCTGGCATGCGGAGTCCAGACATGGGAGGGCTACCTGCTGCTGCTCACTGCAAGGGCCTTAGCTGGGGGCCAGTGAGGAGGAGGAACCCCCCCCCCCACTTCTGAGCACAGTTGGAAGTGGGGACCTCTTGTCTCCTCCAGCCTCCAACCAGAGCTCACCGTCAGCTCAGTCCCCCTTACTCAATCTGATGTACTGCTTCCCGCCCACTTTCTGAGAGGTCTGAGCCCACCCCTCGTTGTCTCTGAACTCTCAGAATTGACAACTCCCCTCCCATTAAATGTGCCCTTCCACTGGATTGATTCCACTTCTCCCTTATTCTCCCCTGGACTCCCTGAAAGGGCTGCTGCTGCACCTGTCAACCTCCCCTCTCCTCTGGCTCCTCCTCCATCAAGCACTGAGGAGCGGTCACCTTTACTTCTCCCCTATATTCACCTTGCTGGTGCCACTACTCTGCCACTCATACCGTTCTTGATGGCAAACCATGACTTCCTAGCATCTTTTTTTTTTTTTTAGCCCATTCAACTTCTTCAAGGGATAAAAATAAAATAAAATAAAAAACTTAAAAACCTTTATTTAAGCCCTGGCTGTTGTGGTTATTTGGGGAGTGAACCAGCAGATTGAAGATCTCTCTCTTTGTCTCTCCCTCTCTCTATGTAACCCTGCCTTTCAAATAAACCTTTAAATAGAACAACAACAACAACAACAAACCCTTTTTTTGAGAAACAGAGTGAAGCAGATCTATAGAGAGAGCTCCCATCTACTGGTTAGTTCCCTAAATGCTTGCAATGACAAGGGCTGGACCAAAGCAAAGCTGGGAGTGAGTCAGGGACTCAATCCAGGTCTCCCACATGGGTGGCAGGAACCCAATTACTTCAGCTATCACCACTGCCTCCCAAGGTCTGCATTAGCAGGAAGCCGGAATCAGAAGTGGGAGCAGGTATCACACCTGGTTACTCTGATGTGGGATATGGGTGTCCCAACCCACAGCTTAGCTGCTAAGCAAAACACCTGCTCCAGGATGTTAACCTTTAGTAAAAATTGTTCTTATAAAATAATAGCCTACCTACTCTTATTATGAAGAATCAAAGTATGGTAGAAGTGTGTAGAATAGAAAGTAAAATGTTACCCACATCCCTGTCCCCCAGTGCTATTCCCAGAGGTAACCTTGATAAGTAATTTGGTAAAAAGTTTCTCAATGCTGTTGTCTGTAGCTTTGGGATAACATGGTCTTTGGCAATTTGAATTTTCATGTAATACAAAGCTGCAGGTGTCTTGCCATGTGCATCTATTCAGAAGTACTTCATAAACAAAATGCCCCTTAGTGAGCATTTGGCCTGCTTGTTAAGATGCCATATTCCATGTCAAAGTGTCTGGGCTCAGCTATTGGCTCCTAAGTCCCGTTTCCTGCCAATGCAAACTCTGGGAGGTAGTGGTTACAGTTGGAGAGCTAGATTGCATTCCCTGTCCCTGGCTTTGACACTGGCCCTGGCCTAGTCTCTCCCAAGGTCCACATCAGCAGAAAGCTAGAGCTGGGAGTCACATCCAAGCACTCCAGTGTGGGATGCCAGAATCCTAACCAGTGCATCAAATGCCCCCCACTCTTACTTTCAGCATTTTAAGTGATAAAAACTGGAGCTCCGAGAGTTAAGGGAATTATCCAGGTGATCAATTTCATTAGATGAAGGAGCCAGGATTTTATCTCAGTCTAGTCTTTCTGTTTAATGCACAGTCTTGAATAACCACCATGTTCCAAGGCCACTTTGGCTCTCGTGCGCATGGGACCCTGTCTATATACCCTAATACTGCACCTCCTATACTGAGTAGTGATGACTTATTAACAAGTCTGCTTCCCTCTGCCTTACTGGAACTCCCTGAGAGCAGACTCTCTGTCTTGTCTTTGAGCATTTCCTACATTTATACAAATCCTGTAATCCTAAGTGCACTGGTGTGAATTTGACTTAATAAAGCCCTGTTTGCTGAATGAAGAATCCCAGTACTCCCTGAACCAGATGACAAGCCAAACTTCATCACTCAATCACGTATGCTTAGCTTGAAGTGTATTTCCTTCTAATTAGTGAAAAAATACCCCTTCTTCCCAGGGCCTAATTAACTGAATTACAAGAGGCTCTTTAGATTGGCAAGCAGTGGAACATAATGGTTTAAGGAACACAGGCTCTGAAGTTGGCTGTTCTAGGCTCTGATCCCAGATCTGACACTTATTAGGCAAGTTATACAAGCCCCATAATCCTTATTTCCCTCATCAATAATGTGGGGCTAATGACAGTTACCTACTAATAGGGTTATCCTGAGGATTAAATGAGGCAGCCACGATGAAGCCCTTAACTCCCAGTACATAGAAGTCACTCAATTAATATTACTTACATTGTTTCCTTAGAAGCAATAGTAGCCACTTTTAGACTTTGCTCAAAGCCAAGTTAGATTGTTGATTTTTTTAGTAAAAATGTATATAAAAATTTTCTTTATTGCTGTAATTTATAATATAAACATTTATGGCCTGCCTTCTGTGCCCCAGACTTTGCTGGCAGCAATTGGCCTGTCCTTCACCAATCAGATGTGGTCTACAACAGGACAATGTACGTTGCTCAGGTGAGAGCCGAGGGTGAGAGAATTTTCCTGCCTTGCATAGGTTACAAGGCGACATGATTGTCTGAAAAGCACACCTCTCGTTTTCTTTTCAAACTTCAAGGATTTGTTTTTAAGCAACATTTTCTGGAGTAAATGTTTGGTGCAATGGTTAAGACACCGCTTTGGATGCCCTCATCTCATTTTGGAGTGCCTGGATTCAAGTCCTGGCTCCACTTGCCATTCAACTTCTTAGGAATGCGCACCCTGGGAGGCAGCAGGTTATGACTCCAGTACTCGAGTCTCTGTTGCCCACTTGGGGGGATCCGAACTCAGTTTTGCGTGCCTGGTTTCAGCATAGCTCAGCTTCCACTGTTGCAGGCATTAGGGGGGTGAATTACCAGATGGGAAAATCGATGTTTCTCTTTGTCTCTCTGCCTTTCAAATAAATAAAAATAAGATGGATTTAAAAAAAAAAAAGTTTTCATACGAATGTCCGAAGGTTCTGTGTGTTTCTGCATGCAAGAATGGTTAGGAAGCTGCTAGAATCTGATTTGGAGGGGCCTGTGTGATGTCCTTTTTTTTTTTTTTTTAAGGGAATTTTAAAAAAAGATTTTATTTATTTATTTAAAAGGCAGAGTTACAAAGAGAGAAAACACAGAGGGAGAGATCTTCCATCCACTGGCCCACTTCCCAGATGGCTGCAACAGCTGGAGCTGGGCTATTCTGAAGCTAGGAGCCAGGAGCCAGAAGCTTCTTCCAAGTCTCCCAGGTGGGTGCAGGGGCCCAAGGACTTGAATCATCTTCTACTGCTTTTCCAGGCCATAAGCAGAGAGCAGAATTGGAGGAGGAGCAGCCCAGACACAAACTCAAGTCCTGTGAGATGCCAGCACCACAGGTGATGTCTGTTCTTTGATATGCAAGGCCAGCTCTTGAAGGCAACTTCAGTAAAAGGTGTTTGCATTGTTACTCTGTTCATGGTCCTTCCCATGTCCAAGTATTAATTTTGGGGGTAGGGCTGTCTTCTTGTTTGTACTTAACTCGGTCTTTTCAAGGACTGTATTAGGGTGGGACCCCACACCTGGTAATAGAAACAAAAATAGAAGAACTAGAGGCTGGCACCGTGGCTCACTAGGCTAATCCTCCGCCTGTGGTGCTGGCACCCCGGGGTTCTAGTCCCAGTTGGGGCGCCCTGGCTGCTCCTCTTCCAGTCCAGCTCTCTGCTGTGGCCCGGGCAGGCAGTGGAGGATGGTCTAAGTGCTTGGGCCCTGCACCCGCATGGGAGACCAGGAGGAAGCACCTGGCTCCTGGCTTCTAATCGGCGCAGTGCACTGGTCGTAGCGGCCATTTGGGGGGTGAACCAATGGAAAAGGAAGATTTTTCTCTCTGTCTCTGTCTCTCTTAAGGTCTCTGTCAAAAGAAGAAGAAGAAGAAGAAGAAGAAGAAGAAGAAGAAGAAGAAGAAGAAGAAGAAGAAGAAGAAGAAGAAGAAGAAGAAGAAGAAGAAGAAGAAGAAGAAGAAGAACTAGAAATCCTGTAATGCCAAACTCAAATCCCAATAAAGGCAAATGACTCAGAACAGGTGAACTTTGCAGACTTAATCTATAGATTACTCAATTCTGGAACTGTATGTTCTCTTCTAATTAAATTACCTCTGAGGGAGGAAATTTTGAGCAATGCTACTGAGCTCTGTTGGGATTATCTTCACTTGCCTTTCACTGCTACTGCCAATTAAGCCGCCCCTCCTCCTGCTGGCATATCTGTGCAGGAAATCAGCTTCTGAGGCTGGGAGGTTTGAAGAGGCGAAAGGCTCACTTCTCCTTTCTTGTTTTGGAGTGTCTCTGAGACAGGCGTGGCTTCGTGTTATGTAAGCACCTGCTCCAGGACGTCTGCACTGTCGGGGGCCAGGGCCTCCTGGGAGCTGAGTGCTCCCAGAAGCTCAGTCCTGAGGGCACTGCTGGGGGCTGCTGCTTTCTCCTTGCTTCTGTGTTGAGCGCTGTTCCCCAAACTGTTCAGGCTACAACGCTGGGGCTGAAAGATACTGTGGACCAAAGAGCCAGAACTCTTACCTGGGGCCTACAATTTGGCCTTGGACAAGGTCCCCCCACCCCCGGACTCCCGACCCCTCCCCGGGCTTCAGTTTCCTCAGTGGGCAGGTGAGGAGTTTCATCCGGGCACATCTGAGCCACTGCCAGTTTCTGGGGATCTGGGATTGTCCAGCCTAGCTCGTGACCTAGCTGTGAAGGACAGTGAGAACAGGGCCTCTGTTTGGAATTCGTGGATGTCATGGGTGGGGCACCTCCTAATGAACCTGCTTAGGGATTGGAGCAACCTGTTTTCTCCAAACCCTTGGTGAGGGCTGGCGGAGGCCAGGCACGCCTTTGGAATGCACTTGTCAGCGTGCATCTGCTCTCGGCCTGACACTTTTCTCTTCCCAACTCTGGAAACCACAAAGAGCGCCCAGGGGGCAGAGCCCAGATGACCTGCCCATCAGATCAGCATTTCAGCCCTGGAGCTCTTAGGAGCTGTCTTCTGAGGGAACAGCCTCCTCTGGTTTCAAATGACTTCTTCATAGATTTTTCTTCTTGAGTGATTTTGTCCTTAGGAGGAACTGTGGGAGGGGCTGTGTGGATTTTGAAAGCTGAGGACTGAACCAATTCTGTGCACTAATGGTTTGGAAAGCCATGGGCAATGGCAGGGAGCCTGGGGCTGAAAGTCGGGAGACCTGGGTTCCAGTTCTGATTTTGGTTCTGAAGCCTTGGACAAGGCTGTCCATCTCCCCGGGCCTCAGGGCTCTCACAAAGCAGCACTTCTGTGGTCTCTTGCTGCCCCTGCACTCACTAACTCTGAAGACAGAAGCCTCCCTCCTCTGTCGTGGAACAAGGTCAGATTCACCCCAGCATTTTGCTACCTCACTTCTTCCTTTGCAGGTAGCTGGAGCTCTGATATGCAGGTTACATTCCCTTCCCCAGTTCCCCGACTCTGAAGGCGTTTGGGATTTTTCCACAAAAACAGGGAGTGGCATGGGTGCTTGAGAACTGGAAGGCGTTTCAGGGAGAACCATCTAGCTATTTCAAGAACGCCTGGTGCCGCAGTTGCCTGGTGGGGGCACGGGAACATTTGGGAGCAAGTGCTCAATGACAGTTAAAAGTCCCGGCTCTGGAGTTAGGTGGCCTTTCTTCATCATGCAGCAAATAATTATCAAGCACCTATTTTGTGTCAGACACTGTATCAGGATATTTAAAAAAAAGATTTATTTAATTTATTTGGAAGGCAAAGTGACTCAGAGAGAGGGAGAAATAGAGACAGAGAGAAAGGTCTTCTATCACTGGTTCACTCCCCAAAATGGCTGCCACAGCTGTGACTGGGCCGGGCTAAAGCCAGGAGCCTGGAGCTCCATCTGGGTCCTCCACGTGGGTGCAGGAGACCAAGCACTTGGGCTATCATCTGCCGCTTTCCTAGGCTTGTAGCAGGATGCTGGATTAGAAGAGCTGCTGGGACACAAACTGGGGTTCACATAAGATGCCAGTACGGCAAGCAGCAGCTTAACCTGCCTCTCCACAGTGGCGGCCCCTGTGCCCAGCTATTTTACAGGTACCACGTATTTGATGCTCATGGACCTATGAAGCAGGTACAAGCTTCATCTCCATTTTACAGCTGAAGAAACTGAAACTCAGAAAGGTGATGTGACCTACCCAAGGTTACACAACTGCAAGTGGTCAGTCTGGGGCTTGAATCGTGTCTACCTGACTAAAATGCTATGGCTCTCAGCCATGACATCCTGCTGCCTTCCAGACTTTATTTATTTAATCCTCACTTTAAAATCTGCTTTGTAGACTTCCTGATCCCCATTTTATAAGGAGACGTTGAGGTCTGAAAGCTTCAACAGCATTATGTGATCAAGGCCACCAGTCAGAGCTAGGATTCCACTCAGGTTGCTCAACCCCCATATGTGTGCCTTTGCCTGCTCTAGGTGAGCCCTCGCCCTCTGCATCTCAGAAAAGCCCCTGTGAGTCTGAAGTACAGATTGCCCCTTTCTACAGCAAGTGCACAGGCAGACATCGTGCAGTGCAGTGGGAGAGGCCCAGAAGTACCCACAGTTCCAACTACTCAGCCTCTACATCAGGCCCAAGACCTTAGGCCCTTCTGCTCTCTGAACTTGAACAGCCTTGTTCCTTATAGAGCTATTTACTATATGAATCCATTGATGGTGGCAGTGAAAGCAGCTGATAGATTAGAAAGTGCTGAAAGTAGAATCATTATCATTGAGCTCCTGTTTCTCTGTTTTTGCCCTTCACCAAAGTTTACAGTCAATTGCAAGGGACCTTCTAGGATCTAGTGCTCTGAGCTCTTGACCGCATGATGAGGCCTAGGTGGGTTTTGCTCCCTCTGGGCTGCCTGACTCATTTGGAGATGCCCCATGCTGGGATGTGAAGCATAACAGTGGCTGCCACTGCGACCTGTTGTCCAAGAAAGGCTGGAATGTGACATTCCTGAGCAGATTCGGGCATGAGCAGAGAGAAGGGAGAACATTTGTGAGCACATGGCCTGGGGCTTAGGAGAGGCAGGAGGAGATATCTTGCACTTTCTGCAGGCTTGTTTTGAGTGTCTGTGGAGGTGTAGCCAACGGGTCATCACCCTGCTCTCAGCCTTCAGGAAGCACGCGTTTCCCCACACCCAGGGCCTCATCCCTTCGGACCACGGGTTCCAGGAGGGCTGGGTGGGCATCACTTGCTGACTTAACCCCTCAGTCCTCTGAGGAGTGAGAGGAGAGGAAAACTGGAGGTGCCATCTGCAGGCAGGCTGGGGATCTCTGAGTTTGTCTCTGAGTTTTCTCTCGAGTATTGAATCTCTGACTTCTCTCAGTTGTGCTAAGACAGCACGAGGCAGAGGTTTTATTCCTTGTGGGACTTGGTCTGCGTGGGGCCTGGATCTGCCTTGGGGAAGACTATTTCCTGAGTCCAAAAGCTGCCTGAATCCGGTTGGAGGTGGGGCGGGGGAGAGGACCCTGCAGGGCAAATGACGGCTTTCTTGGGCGTCTTCTGACTTTGACTCCTCTCCCTTCAAGGAGGCAGGAGTTGACGTCTCTCCCATCTCACAGTTTGTTGCTCTCTGAACTTTAACAGCCTGAACTTGAACAAGATGCAACAGCATCCCTGCTTGGATTGCACCAAAAAGCAGCTGTGGTCCCGAGAGTGCTGAGCAGCGTCCTGTGGACACTGGGGACAGACATCGTCCAGGGGGAGGCCCTGCATGGTGGCTTGGAGACTTGGGCTCCAGCCTCAGCCCTGCCACCAGCTTCTGTGTGAACTCAACCACGTCACTGACCCACTCGGGGACTGTGTTTTATAGAGGGGGGTTGCACAATGATTTCTAAGGTACCTTCCAACTAGGCTGCCCCAAGCTCCTGGCTTGCCCAAGACTTTCCTGGTTTTCGTACTGAACGTCTTGCATCCAGGAATCCTAGCTCCCAGTAGAAAACTTCCTTTCCTGGCTGTTGTGCTCACTTCCCTCTGGGGTCTCAATCCCCGTGTTCTCTCCACGCTACAGACACATTTTCTCTGGATTAGAAAATTGTTGTGATCATTCCTTCTGTTAAAAGGTTGTGGGCAGAGGTGATTCTCAAAACAGTTCAGATCCTCAAAGTCAAAGGCAGAACCCCCGCAGAACAGACTCATCCATAAACCCCAGGTTTTGCTGAGAGTGAGCAAGCCCACACAGAAACAGGGCTTGCGTCTCCAGGTTGGTGACACTTCTACCTCTTTCTGTAGTAATGGCAGTGATGTGAGCACCAGCAGACCTGAAGCAGTGCACGGCTGCTCTTCTGATTCTTGTTCTCAGACCAGAGGCAGTGAATCCCCAGTGCACTGGTCAGTTCCAATCTCTTTTGGCTTATAAAAGGGAGACTTCTCTGGGCAGTGCTGGCTAAACCCAGAAAATCATTTCTCTCTTGGTGGGTCGTCTGTTTTGTTTTCGTATTCAGAGGAGGCGCCCTTGCAGTGTTTGGGACTGGGGAAGTTCAGGTTTCAAGCAAGGATCATCCCTGGGTGTCACAGGGCAGGGCAAAGTAAAACTGGTGTGACCTCTGGGTCCCTGTGCCTCCACACACCTGCTGCTGAGCCCACTCCGCAGGCTTCCCGGCCTGTCTGTCTCCTTCCTTCCCTGTGCTGTCCCCTCGCTTGTTTGTTGTTTTCAGAGCGTGGGCACTGGCATCAGGCACTGTGCTAAAGGTCGGTGAGATAGAACTGAATCTAACCCCTGAGGCGCTCCTGCCCTGGGGGCACAATGACAGACAAGCAGCTGCCCCGTGCTGTGATGTGTGTGCTGTGACACATCGCGTGCCATGCAGCATCCGGGAGGGGCTGACTCTGTCTGCCTGGGGTGACACCTGGGCTGGCCCGGCAGGCGAGGAGGAGTTAGAGGTGGCGGGAGGGTGGGTGGAGGCTGGAATTCCAGGCATGGGAAATGGCATGCACAGAGGCGCCCCCTGTGTTTGTCTCCATTTGTCACCACTGTGGGCGGCAGTGGGTCAGAGATTTCTGGGCAAGAGGCCAAGGCAGACAGTCACCCAGGGACCCACCTCCTACTTCCCAGAGTAGATGGAGGCCCCTGACACAAGCTCCTACCTCTCCCTCTCATTCTGCAAATGCCTGCGAGCTCTGGTGTCAAAACCCAGATCTGACTCTGCTTCCATGCCCAGCCCACTCGGCAGTCGCTGGTAATCTTGCTTGCCTTCTCTCTGCTCTCCACTCTCCCTCTTCAGGTTACGCTGCTTCCATCCCAGTTCAAATCCCAGTCATCGCCTAGCAGGTTGGTTGCAGCAGCTTCCTCATCAGTCCTCGGGATTCGGGTCTCTCAGCACCCCGTGCACATGGCCAGACGAATCTTCCCCAAAACGGCGTTCTGTTGACCTCCTGAACTGTGCTGAACTCTTTGTGAACACATTTCCTTACGCCTCACCCTCTGTGATGTGTGATACGGGGCCATATTCGTTTTCATGACCCCGTGCCCTTTGGCTGCCGCCTCTGTCTGCTTACATGGAACCTCTGTCTCTTCCAAAGTGCACCTGGGGAGCTCTGGGAATGCCTGGGTGGCTCTGCAGAAGTGTGCCCTGTGCTCCAGCCTGGAGCTGGGAACGTTTGCCTGCAGTCTGTGACATCAGGGCACACAACAGTGTGATGCTTCTGTAACCTCTAGCAGATGTGATTACATTTTTTTTTTTTTTTTTTTTTTACAAAACAAACAAGCTACAACAATAAAAACTACCTGACCGTTCACAGACCATTGAAGAAGCATTGCCCTGGGGTGTCACATAGGCAGGCCAGTCAGGCCCTTTCACTTTGTCCTCATGGGCTCCCAGTTAGCCCTGGATGGCTCCTGGAGCTTCTCTCTTGGGACATCAATTCCTACTTCTCTTCCCAGCACACAGGTAGGTAATGTGTATGTGAGAAGTAGTTTGCTTTAAAAACATACCTGTGATTCAGGACATCTGCCCTTTTGACATTAAATGGGGACTCATACTTTAAGTCACTATTTACTTTCTCCAAAGTATTTCCTCCCTATTTAACCAGTAATTTTTCTAAAAACAAACTTTAAAAATTAACTTTATTCAAAAGTACATTGTGTACAATAGATAGTACATACAATGCACTTATTTCTCTGTACAACGTGATGAATTTTGAGCAACTGCATACTTGTTAGATCTTCACTTCCATGTAGAACAAAGGGCAGGTTGTTAGCCCAGTGGTTAAAACACCCACATTCTGTATCAGAGTGCCTGGGTTCAGTCCCAGCTCTGACTTCTGACTGCAGCTTTCTACTAATGTGGACCTTGGAAAATAATGGTGATGACTCAAGTGATTAGGTTCCTTCCATTTGCATGAGAGACTTGGACTGAGTTCCTGGCTCTGGCATTGGCCCCAGCTCAGCCCTGGCCGTTGTGGTTTTTTGGGGGAGTGAACCAGCAAATGGGAGCTCTCTCTGTCTCTCTCTGTATCTCAAATAAATAAGCAATCATTAAGGGAAAAGATAAATAACAATTTCATCACTCTGGGAAATTCCTTTGCACCCTACTGCAGACAATCTCCACATGTACCTGCAGCCACAGGCAACAACTGATTTCTGTTCTAGATAGGCTTGTCTTCTTCCAGAAAACATTGTAAATGGGATCTTCCAAAATGCACTCTTGATATTTGGCTGCTTCTGCTTACCAGATTGTGTTTGAGATTCATCTATGATGTATGCGTGCATAGTTCAATCCTTTTGATTGAGGATGTGCAGTCCATGGCATGGTCCACGATTTGTTACTCATTCTGTTGATAGATATCTGTCTAGACTGTTTCTAATATTTGGCTACTTGAGTAAAGTTCTCTGAACATTAATGTACATATCTTTGGACAAATCTTTCATTTCCCTTGGGTAAATACTTGGTAGTCGAATTGCTAGTTTATATATTGAAGAGTAATTTGGACTTTATAAGAAACCAATGTTCATCCAGAGACCATGTTGCTTTGGATAGGAATCCCAGGGTTTCTAAGTGGACCCTAGGTCAGCTGCTCTGAAGGGTGGTTCTCAAGTCTTGCTCCAGGGACTAAAGGAATTAAATATCATGTGGAATTTTTTACCTTAGTGTCATGACACAAATGATGTGCTGATCTGTTGTAGGTTTTGCTGCGAGTAACCTGTAATAATAATAAAAAAAATAAAGAATATCAATGCTGTGAATGATTCACCTCAATAAAATAAGTATGTATAAAGAAAGGGTTCAAGGCTATCTTCCTAATACACTCATTCTCATTCACTTGCATTCCAATAGGCTTATCTTATCCATTGCTACAACTTTTAAGTGGCTGTAACAATTAGCATACAAGTTTAGTTGTATATAATAAAGATGCACAAGAACAGTGGTTTTAATAAGACATAAATCTGTTTGTGGATCATGTAAATCTCCTCATTGAGCCACTTTATGGCTGGCATGGATTCTCCAAAGTCACCTGTGACCCAGGCTTCTTCCAGTCTCTATCCACCATCTAATCCTAGGTTGGCCAATGTGCTTACCATCCAGGATGGAAACTCAACCATCAGTTCCACAATCCAGACAGTGTGACATAGAGTTTAATAAGGAAGAAAAGACATACTCTTTCCCTTAAGGACATATCCTAGAACTTGGCTTTGCTACTTTTGTTTCCATCGTGTTGGCCAGATGTTACTTGTATGGCCAAATCGAGCTTTTGAGGAATCCTAGGAAATGCAGTCATGTTCTGACCTAAAACTTGGTGGCCACGTTACTAATGAAGAAGGAAGAGTGTTGAGAGATACTGAGAGACAAGAAGCAATTTCTTCTGTGTCAACCATTACTGAGGTGTTCTTTTCTTTTCTTTTTTAAGATTTATTTATTTATTTGAAAGTCAGAGTTACACAGAGAGAGGAGAGACAGAGAGAGAGAGAGAGAGAGAGAGGTCTTCCATCCGCTGGTTCACTCTCCAGTTGGCTGCAAAGGTTGGAGCTGCGCCAATCTGAAGCCAAGAGCCAGGAGTTTCTTTCGAGCCTCCCACAAGGGTGCGGGGGCCCAAGGACTTGAGGCATCTTACTGAAATGTTATTAATAATGATTCAAAGCCATTGTGGTTTCATACCTTACAGAGTTTGTGAGGGCAGTAATAAAAGGGTGGCTATGCCAGTAGGAGCGTGCTGTGGGGGGATGAGGGCTGCATGGAAAAACCAGTTGAGTGCTCTCGATGCTTTACCCTGACCTTCAGGTTTCTCTACCACATGGCCGCAGCCCATGTCCCCCTAGATTTTCACCCTCCACTTCCACACGTGAGGGCTCTATATCAGCCAAAGGGTGCTTTCAAGTAACTGTAGCATTCTTCCCTCCATGTCGTCGTCATGTTTCTCTCCTCGCTGAGAAACCTTCCTTGGGCTCTTTCCGCACCGAGGGTTCTTGCTGCCTCTTGGCAGGATGCGTACTCCCCTGACAGCCTTTCACAGCGTCCGCTCCCTTTGTTCTTAAGCAGGCCTCGGTCTGGCTCAGAAAAGGCATCTTGGATCATCTTCTCTAATACTGTCTCTTTTCCACGTTCCCCTCCTCTGGCTACCACAACGTCCTGGTTTATTTTTTTCATAGCATTGTTCTTATCTGAAATTATCTCCTTCGTTTACTCCAGGAACTCAGCATATCAAAGTTCACATGGGGTTCTCCACCTGCTTCTGTGTCTTCTCAGTAGGATGATCTAGAAAAGCCAAAGTCTGACTTGCCAGCTGCTCACTGTTGCTTCCTTAGCTTGATGGCTCATGTTAGAGGCTCAGTAGCACATTGCTTAAATGAAAAATAACCGAATACCTGTTTGTTACTCTCTGAACCTACTCTAAGGGCTGCTGGCAACCCCAGTTTTCTCCATAAAGTGTGTTTTGATCTTTGTTCTCAATTTCAGCATGCCTGGCTGCTTTTCATCTTTCAAGCAAAAACTTAAATGGCGCTTCACTTCTTGACCCCAGAGCAGGCAGGTGTCTTTATCATGGTATCAGAGAGTCCTTCTTATTCCCTTCAGGGCATTCTTCATGACTATAATTCTGATTTAGACTCGTTTTCCCCCTTCTCTGTCTCCACTAAAAGTTATGTCACAGAGGTGGAGAGGTTGGTCTGCTTGTCTCACCTCCATCTCCCAGGGCCCAGCATTGGATGTGCCAGAAACTTATGTATAAACCAAGGAATGACCAACATGTGCTGTGTGTGCTATTCACCTGGAGAATAAAGATCCTTTCTTGTAACCTTCAACTGTTCTTTAAATCTTACAAAATTTTGCATCTAGATAAGTCATCACTTTTATATCACCCTTTTATAAAGTGGTATAAAGGAATCAGTTCTCCCTTAGACCTCTTTTCTCCAGCATACTAGATGCCTTTAGACCATCTTTTTCTGACTATGTATTCTAGGAATGTTAATAAGTATTGCAAAGAAAACTGGAATCTATGATCAAAAAGTGTGGCTAGGGCTAGGTTAAGATTAAATAATCTTTAAAACCTATTTAAGGATTTTAGTATGCTATTTCAGACTATAAATCTCCAAGAAGGGGGGTAATGTAGTCAGCTTTGTCCAAACATCTTTGTTTCTCTTATACATCCTTACTTCTTCCCTATGTTTCTTCAAGTTATCTTCCTCTTCTTTTAAAACTCCCTTGAAAGTGATCGTGACACTGGACTCTTACTTGCAGGGTGCAGGGCACAGGTGTAATGGCTCAGCCTGATTTGTCAGAAGCCTGCTTCCAAGGTCCATAAATCTCAGAATCTGAGTGGCTCAAAAAAATATCTACAGATAGGAAGTGAGGCATTACAGGATGACTTTCCTGGTAAGTACCTGGGGGGCTCCATCTGGATCTCAGTTTAGATGAGTCTGTTTATCTGCAGGTTCCGCCGTGTTTTGGAAGGTGGAACTGGCCGTTGATCAGGAGAGGCGAGCAGAATGTTGACCCAGCGCTCCAACCTCAGGGTATAGTCACAGGGGCTCAGACGCTCCACGAGCCTTCCTCACTGACTTCCAAGTGAGCATTTGACCCATCTAATGAGATGTGACAAGACGTGTTTCTGGGCTTACTGTCTGTATGTAGTGTTGGCTAAACCAATCATAGCAAGCTATGCAAACAACAAAACAAAACAAAAATAAACAAGCAAAATCCTCACCCAAATCTACCAGGAAAGGCTCACACAGCTTTGGGGAGACTTACTCTATGTAAGAGAATTCCAGAATAGCAGCACCAAGAACTTAGGGATACCACCGTACACATGGCAAGACTGAAGTCAGATTGAGGAGTTGCATAACCAAGGCCACAGGACTGAGGCTGGCACTGAACAGGGACTGGCATCTGGCCTCCCCATCCTTAAGCTGATGATCTTTAGATTTTATCAGTTTGCTTCACTAAAGGGTATTTTTAGTATGTTATACTTATTAAGTATAGTTTTATCTTCTGACCTATAGCTAATAGTCTGTGAGTCAAATATTTTATATAAGTCTGAGAAATAGCAATTAACCAGTTTGTTCTCCATGTCCCTAACTGGTCCTGCAGATTTGTTTGGAGGCTCAACCCAGACAGTGGTGAAAAAGCACTGACGGCCGGCGTTGTGGCTCACTTGGCTAATCCTCTGCCTGCGGTGTGGGCACTCCGGGTTCTAGTCCTGGTTGGGGTGCTGGATTCTGTCCTGGTTGCTCCTCTTCCAGTCTAGCTCTCTGCTGTGGCCCGGGAAGGCAGTGGAGGATGGTGCTTGGGCCCTGCACCCGCATGGGAGTCCAGGAGGAAGCGCCTGGCTCCTGGCTTCAGATTGGCACAGTGTGCCAGCCACAGCACACTGGCCATGGCTAGCCATAGCAGCCATTTGTGGAGTGAACCAATGGAAGGAAGGCCTTTCTCTCTGTCTCTCTCTCTCTCTCAGTCTAACTCTGCCTGTCCAGAAAAAAAAAAAAAGGCACTGTATAGTAACCATAAACTAAAGTGAAATGGAAGTATTATCACTGTCATTATTCTTTAGGATGATCAGGGACCACTTTTGAAGTCAGAGAACCTGAGAGTTGAGAGTGATGGAGCTAAAAGGCTACTGGAGAACATACCCAATTCATGGGAAACTGAGACCCAGAGAGTGGCCGGGAATCCTCAGGGCTCATTAGGAGCTAGTTATTTACAGAGGCAGGTGTCACCCGTGGACTGTCTGTCTGCCTGCCAGAGTGATACCCCTCCATCCAACCTGTTTAAAGTCTCATGCCTCAAAGCAGGCAGCTTATTTTAAAATTGTTTAGGCCACTATGGGGCCAAGCACAGATGAAATGAAATCCCACAGGGGTTAGGAAATGCTGTGCTTGGAGCCAGTGGCCATGCACTGAAGACACTGGGCCTCTCCTTGGGAAGAGAGAACTGAAGCCTTCTTTATCTCAGACTTGGCTTCAGGACATGTCCCCGGGCAGCTCCCCAAGCCTCGTTTCCCACAGCCTCCCTGTTGCTGCTGAGTGAAAGCTGCATTTCCTCGGAATGTTCCTGTGAGTTACCAGCAAGTCTCCCAGCAGGGCAGACCGTGGACTCACTCTCAGAGGCTGGCAGCCCCACCTGGATCTGCCGGTACTGCCTACACAGCAGCACGGCACAGGACTGTTAGCTCTGCCACAGCAACTTAGCTGATGTGGGTGTTCCCTAGTGCAGAAGAACAGAAAGAGAAGTTGGAAGGGCCTTCTGGGAGCTAGCCCGATGCCTTCTGTTTACACAGAGAGAAAATGGTTCAAGAAAACAAAGATTCTCAACAAAACACTAACTTTATAAAATCCATTACATGTCAAAAAGATCATCCACGGGCCGGTGCCGCGGCTCACTAGGCTAATCCTCCACCTAGCGGCGCCGGCACACCGGGTTCTAGTCCCGGTCGGGGCGCTGGATTCTGTCCCGGTTGCCCCTCTTCCAGGCCAGCCCTCTGCTGTGGCCAGGGAGTGCAGTGGAGGATGGCCCAGGTGGTTGGGCCCTGCACCCCATGGGAGACCAGGAAAAGTACCTGGCTCCTGCCTTCGGATCAGTGCGGTGTGCCGGCTGCGGCGGCCATTGGAGGGTGAACCAACGGCAAAAGGAAGACCTTTCTCTCTGTCTCTCTCTCTCACTGTCCACTCTGCCTGTCAAAAAAAAAAAAAAAATCATCCACAATGACTGAGTGGAATTTATCCAAAGGCTACAGGATGGTTCAACACACACACATCAATACACCTAATACTTCATTTCAACAGAAGGAGGATAAAAACCACATGGGAGCTGGTGCTGTGGCGCAGTGGGTTGATACCCTGGCCTGAAACACCGGCATCCCATATGGGTGCTTATTCGAGACCTGGCTGTTCCACTTCCGATCCAGCTCTCTGCTATGGCCTGGGAAAGCAGTAGAAGATAGCCTAAGTTCTTGGGCCCCTGCATACATGTGGGAGACCCAGAGGAAGCTCCTGGCTCCTGGCTTCAGGTCGGTGCAGCTCCGGTCGTTGCAGCCTTTTGGGGAGTGAACCATTAGATGGAAGACCTCTCTCTCTCTCTCTGTCTCTTCTCTCTCTGTAACTCTGACTTTCAAATAAAATAAATCTTAAAAAAAAAAAACAACAACACATGATCAGCTCATTGGATTCAGAAAAGGCATTCAATAATATTCAACATCCATTCAGGGTAAAAACTCTAAAGAAATTATAAAAGGTGGGGCCAGTGCTGTGGCGCAGCAGGTCAACGTCCTGGCCTGAATGCTGGCATCCCATATGGGTGGCGGTTTGAGTCCCAGGTGCTCCACTTGCAATCCAGCTCTCTGCTATGGCCTGGGAAAGCAGTAGAAGATGGCCCAAGTCCTTGGGCCCCTGCACACACATGGGAGACCCAGAAGAAGCTCCTGGTTCCTGGTTTCATAGCAGCTCAGCTCCGCCTGTTGCAGCCAATTAAGGAGTGAACCATCGGATGGAAGACCTCTCTCTCTCTCTCTCTCTGCCTCTCCTCTCTCTGTGTAACTCTTTCAAGTAAAATAAATAAATATTTTTTAAAAATTATAGAAGGTTTGCACTTCAACATAATAAAGGCTATGTGTGACAAATCCACAGTAAACATCATTTTGAAAGGGGAAAGGCTAAAAGCATTTACTGTAAGACCTGAGACTAGACCAAGATGTCTACTCTTACCACTTATGAAATACTGTATTGCAGTTCTTAGCCAGAGCAATTAAGAGAAAAGGTTTATAAATTGGAAATGAGGAAATGAAATTATCCACGTTTGTAGATGACATGAGTCTATATAGAGAGAACCCAACAGATTCTGCCTGAGGGGAGGTGATTTTTTTTTTACCAGTATTCCCAGAGTTAATGATAGTCATGGAAGTTGTCCCAGGCCACTAGACTTCTACTTCTATGATTCAATCAAACAATGACTGAACACCTTCTTTGTGAGAGGTTCTAAGCTAAATGTTTCACCATTCATGCAGTCATTCTTCTTAAGTCCCTAGAATATGCCAGATACTCCATAGGCTTTGTTCCTGAAGTGAACAACGCAAACAAGGGTTCCTGCCTACATACAGCTATAGACAGAGAAGTGATTAGCAGTTACAATCCAGCATGGTGGTATAGGGAGGTATAAGGTGGTATAGGAAGGTGTGATGGAAAATGTAGAAGAGATATTTCATTTCATCTAGATTGAGGGTAGGGAGAGGGGAATCACTTACAGATTCCCCTAAAATGTTGCGCTGAAGCCAGGACCAAAGGTTAACTAGGATTTGTGGTACCAAGGTGGGTGGGTCAGAGCATTCTGGATGGAAAAACCACATATCCAGATCTTGGATACAAGACCCTGGTACAGCAAGAATCTGGGGGACACCTGTTGTGATTGTAATGCCAGGTGCAAGGGGTAGAAAGAGAAGGGGCTGGAGAGGAGGCAGAGGCAGAGGCAGAGCCAGGTACCAGAGCCATGTGAGCAGTGTCAGCAGTTTGGGTGTTTCAGGACAACAGCTCTGAGTAGGTGTCAGTAGGTGGTGTCTAGAAGAAAGAAAAATGGGCTCCTCACAAACTGGTGGAATGCTCAGCCCCAGCAGAACTCAGGCAAGGCTAGATGAACACTCAATGAGAAGGTCATCAAGGGCATTTGGATGTCGGATTTCAAAGCCCTGGGAGAACGTTGTATAAGGCAGCTGATGTCAGCCAGGTAGGAGGAAGCAAGCCCTTAAGCCTCTTGTCTCCAACTCTAGATCCTGTTTCATGTCCATGAAACCCTGAGATTTAGTTTTTCCCCTAGACATTCATTTCAGAACCACTGTTTAAGCTGACTGGGAGACCTCATGACCAGGACTCCACTCCAACATTTGGAGGGCAAAGGATAAAGTCAGGATTAAGAGCCCCTTGAAAATCTGGGCCAGTTTTTTTCTTTCTTTCCTCTTCATCCTCCAGCCTGGATTTGACAACTCTGCCCAGAACAGACATTGAAGGAATGTGGGCACAGCTATTGAATCTTCTATTCTAGAATATGCTTTTGATTTCATTTTGTAGATTTTAATTCTGCAGGGAAATCCTCCAGCATGCCATCTAGTTTCTTGAGTGCATTACTCTCGGTGAAAATCCGTGTCTGATAACTCCAACACCTAGAATAAAAGTCTCTGAATGGGTTCCGGTGTCTGTTTTCCCTCTTGGTCCTAAAGGCACAAGGGTTTTCCTCACCTGTGTCTCATCTCCCTGCGGAGGACATGGCTTTCCAAGGGTTCTGCAGGAGAGCTTGAGGCACTAATAAGGTCTCATTCTGCCTCAGTTCCTGGTTTCAGTTGTTGTTCCCCAGCCCAGTGAGGCATAAGCTATCTGAGCTCTTCAAACACGTTCTCTTTGGCTTTTAGCCTCTTGCTCTGATAACATAAACTCAGAAAATGCCCCACTGGACTTTGCTGGCTGCAGCTCTGGCATCGAAGTTCCTGAAACTTTGCTGCCATCACCCTTCCCCAGATTCCTTGGCTCTTCTGCTGTTTAAAACTCCTTTCACTTTGTCCTGAGACTTGGGTCCTGTTGAGGGCAATCCAGAAAGAAGTTCCTGTTGGGGGCAGGCAGGAAAGAGGGAGCAGGTAGGAGATTGTTAGTGGTTCTACCCCAAAATTATTGTGCCCCCATGGAGTGTTTGTGAGTGTGTTGGATGCCTTCCCTTTTGTTGGCAAAATGAACAGAATGAAGAGGGTGGGAGGAGAACTACCAGGGGCAGGGATGCTTGCAATGGTCCTGCACAATGTGGAATTTTTGTACACAAATTATTATTTTTCCAATAAGAAAAATGGAACACCTTCCACATGTACTCAGGATTCCATCCATTCTTGTCTTGAGGAAAGTTCACCCTCCAAATTTTTTCCTGCCCCTCTTATATCTCCGTTTTTCCTTACAAACTGGATCAATCCCATAAGCATGAAACAAGCAGAGTATCTCCAATTACAAGGCATACACAGTAGAAGCAAGATCTTGAGTTTAAATCCTCCTCTAGCTTACCATCTAATTTATCTGCTCCCATCCACAGAAAACCCTCTGAGAAGCCTCACCTCCAATCTTAATTTCTCACCTCCTGTTTGCACTTCCATTTGGTGCAGTCAGGCTTCTGTCTCTGCTCTTCCAATGGCTTGTTCTTGTGATACTGCCTAATCCCATTCACCCCTGTCTTCTCATCATACCTATTTGACATGGACCATCATCATTCCCATGTTCTCAGAACACTGTCTTCTCCTGGCTGCTACGAAATCATGCTCTTCTGGTTTCTTTTGACTTCCCCAGACTCTCCTTCCCGGAGTCCTTTGCTGGCTCCCTCTTCATTCTCTCTCCTGATGTTCGAATGACCCAGGCTCCATTCTGCTTTTCTGTCTCCTCTCTTTGTCCTGATGATCTCATCTGGCTCCATGGTTTTAATTATCACACACATGTGAGGATTCCTACAATTGATCTCAATCCTAACCTCTCCCATGAACACCACTCATACTCAAATGGATAATAAATTCCTTCTCATACGTATCTATTTAACATCATACAGTCTACCTACCAAAATGAGTTCTTTGCTCCTACCTTCTGATTCCCAACTTGCTCTTGCCTAGTGTTCTACATCTCCTCAGTTGTTCAAATCAGGTCACAGGGGTTTTGTGGAGTTCTTTCCCTCTTATTCCTCTATATCTGATCAATAAGCAAACACCCCAAATTATATACTGAATACACCCCAGTTTGCCCTAGTTCATGCCACTATTACATCTTGCCTGGATTTTTTTTTTAAGATTTATTTTATTTGAAAGACAGAGTTACAGAGAGAGAGATAGAGAGACAGAGAAAGTTACCTTCTGTCTGCTGGTTCACTCCCCAAATGGCCACCAATGGCCAGGGCTGAGCCAGGCCAAAGCCAGGAGCCAGGCACTTCCTCCAAATCTCCCATGTGGGTGCATGGGCTCAAGGACTTGGAACATCTTCCGTTGCTTTCCCAGGCTCATTTATCAGGGAGTCAGATAGGAAGTGGAGCAGCTAGGACTCAAACCTTTGCCCATATGGTATGCCAGCATTGCAGGTGGCGACTTAACTTGTTATTCCACAGCGCTGGCCTCCTTGCCTGGATTTAAGTAATAATTCCTAACAGGTCTCCTATGTTTGCTCTTCCCAATAGCTTAAAAATCCTCTAAAGACTTTTCTAATCAACTTAGAAAGTAATTCTAACTTCTTCCCATTTCTGGTTCCTGTCTACTCCTCTGACTTCAACTTGCACCACCCCCTGTCTGACCCACTCAACTCTACCATGTTTACCAACTGTTCCTCAAGCAGAAAAAGTTCCTCTTCACCTAAGAGCCTTAGCACTTTGTTCCCTCTGCCTGGACTACCCCTTCCTTGTCCTAGGGCTGACCACTTCTTGTCCCTCGGCCTTACTGGAAGGTCACCTTTTCAGAGAGACTTTTCTTGACCACTGAATTTGAAGTAGGCGCTCAGTCACTCATAACCCATCATCCCACTTTTTATTTTCTCCATGTCACTTATAACTATGGTTATTGTTTTCAGTGATTCATTTGTTTTCCTTTGGTCAATATCCCCCAACTAGAATAAATACAACATGAGAGCATGGGCTCATTCATCTTGCTTATTGGCATATGTTCAGATCTAAAAATGTGCTTGGCACACAGTTTGGTTTCAATAAATATTTGCAATGAATTAGATATTTGTAAAAATGCTCTAGGAGGCAGGAACTTCAAATTCTGCTCGACTGTACATCAGATAGCAAGTAATTTCTTTTTCAGGACTTTGTTTTTTTAACTTCTTAAAATGAGAAATGTTCCCAAAGCTAGTCAGTTACATTTGTGTCCTTTGTCACCACAGATTGGGTTTGTCAGTTTCTGAAATTCCTATAAACAAAAACAAATATTAGGGGCCAGCGCTGTGGCATAGTAGGTAAAGCCGGGTCCTGCAGTGCTGGCATCCCATACGGGCGCCGGTTTGAGTCTCAACTGCTCCACTTTGGATCCAGCTCTCTGCTATGGCCTTGGAAAGCATTGGAAGATCACCCAAGTCCTTGGGCCCCTGCACCCATGTGAGAGACCAGAAGAAGCTCCTGCCTCCTGGCTCCAGACTGGTGCAGCTCCAGCCGTTGCAGCCAATTGGAGAGTGAACCAGTGGATGGAAGACCCCTCTCTCTCTCTCTTTCTGCCTCTCCTCTCTCTGTGTAACTCTTTCAAATAAATAAATCTTTAAAAAAATTAGATACTCTTTGATATCTTTTTTAAAAGATATATTTATTTATTTGAAAGTCAGAGTTACACAGAGAGAGGAGAGGCAGAGAGAGAGAGAGAGAGAGAGAGGCCCCCATCTGATGGTTCACTCCTCAATTGGCCGTAATGGCCGGAGCTGTGCTGATCCAAAGCCAGCAGCCAGGAGCTTCTTTCAGGTCTCCCATGTACATACAGGAGCCCAAGCATTTGAGCCATCCTCCACTGATTGCCCAGGCCATAGCAGAGAGCTGGATCAGAAGTGGAGCAGCCGGGTCTCGAACCGGCGCCTATATGGGATGCCGGCGCTTCAGGCCAGGGTGTTAACCCACTGCACCATAGCGCCAGCCCCAGATACTCTTTGATATCAAGCTTTCTGACCCAATGCTATATCTGTGAAATTTACCCATATCACTTCATGCAGCAATAGTGCATCTTTTTCATAGCTATGTACAACTGGTGTTTGAATATGTCAAAATATATGCATCCATTCTAAGAGGGAGAGTGGTGGTGAAACTCTTTACAAATTGTGTTTCATAGGACACAGTTGCCTGTTAAGAGTGGCATGGGTGAGGGGCCAAGAATGTAGGGCTTCAGCACACTCTCTTCTCCCCTCCAACACAGTCATTTCTGGTCTTGTCAATTTCATAGACTGGCATCTAGGAATGAAGTCTGATTTCATGGAGAAAAATGACTCTACTGTTTAAAGGGGTATCCTCAGTCTCAGTTGTTGATGTCAGTTATTAGATTTGGGGCTCTTCTACCTTCAAGCTGTATTTGTTAAGGCAAGTGAATTAGTCACCCTGTGTTTCTATTTCCATAAATGTACACACGTGATAACAACAATATTAGGTTAGGTTAAATGAGCTAATGCATGTAAAATGCTTTTAACAACACTTGACATTTATTCAAGTTCTAACAAAAACTGGCCGTGATTGCTATTATCATTTTCTTTGCTGCCATCATCATAATCATCATCTACTTCATCACCCATACTGGGAGTTCTTGCTGCTCTCATGGTCTATGTTCATGCTGGGCTTCTTTGCAGTCACTCAACTGGATTCCAGCTCAGTGAAAAACCAGGCGCTTTTGCAATTCTACTCCGACCAGCAGCATGGGATCTCCTAGTTGGGTCTTCTGACCTGCCTCACCCTGCGCACCAACAATAAACCAACCCAAACTTGAGTGCCTGGGAAACAGCTGCTCCACCCCTAGCCAGACCACATTCCTCAAAGAGAAGAGAGCAGGAAAAGCTCAGCTAAGCTCCTCCGTACATTATGAACTCAGCTCTCCCAAGGTATCCAAGGCAGCTTCTGAATCCAGCAGGCTTCTCCACTGGTGCCTATAGACAGATATCAAGCCTGAGTTTCAGTTTTAATTCCATCACAGAGTGGCCATTGCCAGGTTGTTGTTTCATCAAAACAGGGACTCTAGAGTCACTGACTATCTTTCTCTCTGCAAGAGTTTACTGGGAGAAGTAGAGGGATGAGCATTTGCCAACAGGTGGTTGGGGAATGGGAAAGCTGGCTAACAATGTGGAAGACACAGATGTTAGGTGGTAGATGGGCCTTGTATGGTGTGCCCTCGAGAGGTCAGGATCCTCAGGGAAGTCTCAGGGCATACAGAAAGCATGCTAGGTCGTGGGAAACAATGCCCCAAATCTTGCTCCCAGGCCAGTAGGGAAGCAGTAGTTGGAGCCTGCCTTGGAAAAATCTTTCCCCCTTCCCTGCCTTCTTTCAGTTGCTGGCTTCAGGTAAACAACTGGGTGAGGCCGTGCCATCAGAAGGCAGGGCACTCTGGTTTGCTGCACTTTTCACTTGCGACTCTCTTTAAACATTGATGTACTCACTGCTTAATGACTTTGGGCATGTCGCCCTGATGGTGTTGGCAGTAGGGTAGTGATGGTGAGGAATTAATGCTGTTTATAAGAGCAGTTTCCCAATGATACTGCTAGGCATACAGCATTCTTCAGAAATGCAGTCTCCTGTGGGTATCATGTTTCACTTGCGTCTGGTTGGGAGCACCATTAGAAGGTTTGAACTAGACACTAAAGCAACGTGCCAGTGATGTCCAAGTAGAAACAGTAGTGTTGCATAGCCCTTCTATTATGTGACAAAGTCTATATCTGACTTCAGAACTACCCTTCAACTTCATCTACTTTAGAAGCTCATGCATGGGGTAGCACTGGGCCCCAGCTCTGCTGTTTGTAGCTTTGGGATCTTGAGCAACCTTTCTCACTGCAGTTTCCTTATTTCTAAATCAAATGCTTCACAGAGCTGTTGTGAGTGTTAAATGAGATAATGCATAGAAAGGTTTAGCCCAGCACTTGGCGCTGACTGGGAAACAGGAATAAGAAAAGTACGGAGAGGAAAATTGAGTGTAGGCACTGCATCCACCCTCAGAAATATCACCAAATTATGAAATGTACTACCTGCAGCTTGGCTGGCAAGCCATATTGCCTTTCTTGCTCAACCACTGGAACATGGTACCCCTTGTGTTCTCTTAACACAGTGTCTCTGAGCTTTTTTGATCATGAACTCTATCAGTGAAACAATTTTAAGCACTTGCCCACAATTTAGGTTTGTTTACTTAACTGCAAATTGCATACATATACTAATATATTGTTAGGAATATTGTAAAACAGAAGCATACAAATTTTAAAAAGCTGAGATAAAAGTAAAAAATCAAGAGCAGCTCTAATATTTCTTCCTCTGTTTTGGAGACTTCTGAGCTAGTCTGTGGGTCGGATTAGGGTCCTGAGAGGCTATGCTACCCGGCTCCCTGATGCAACAATCAAATGAAATACCATCCTTCTTAAAGCACTCAGAGAATTTCAGTTATGTTTCGCATTAGGGTTGATTAAATCACCTATGCACATAGACAATGAGAATGATAAGAAAGTCACAGTTCAGTGATATTACCTAGAGTTACACTTTGAAGGGTGTGTTTCCCAAAACCTTCTTGAGAACCTATCACATGCCAAATGCCATTATAAGAATTGGGGACATAAATGAATAAGACACAATCCTAGCTACTGAGCATCTGGAATTCGAATGGGAAGAAAGAGTCTTAGTGAATAAACACAGTATCACTTCACATGTATGGTGAAAGAAAGTAAAAAGTCAGAACAAAAGAAAGGCTTTGTAGAAGAAGCAAGGCCTTGATATGGTTTTAAACCAATAAATGAGTATTCAGTGGATAGACCAAGCAGCAAGGGTGTGCTACAGTCTCTACATTCAGCACCTCGTGTGCTCTCTGGGATGTTTGACCTGGCTGACGTGTCTGGATTATGAGGGGGACAAGGAGGCCAGAGATAATACTGAACAAGGAGGTAAAGTACCAGTCTTGGGGCCCTGGGGCTTGTGATCCAGTTTAGACTGAAACCCAAGACAAATAATCTATTAAAACGTATAGGCTGAGGAGTGATACGGCCAGGCTTGTGTGTTCGAAGGGTCCTTCTGACTACGCTGTGCAAGGAGAGTTGTAAGGCAAGGAGCCAGGAGGCCAGGGACTCCAGGAGAGAGGGGAGAGAGCCTGGCCTGCCTCTGTGGGAGGGCCAGAGGTGCTGAAGAAGTTGCAAAGAAATCAGCATTGAGGAGTCCCTTGTGGCATAGCCGTGGTCCTCTCTGCCTCTTCCAGTCTGTCAACTCTACACCAGATTAAGGGACACTTCTTCCTCCTGAAAGGCGGCAAGACCTCACTGGAGCACTTTCAAGCCCAGGCTTCTATCTTCTTTCCAGCAAGACTTTCCTAAGTTCATGGAAGTGCTTCTCAAGAGGCAATCTTGTCCTAGCAGGAATCCTACACTGTCAGATCACCAAGGCTAAAGGGACATAGTTCTGGTCAAGGCTGCAGCTTCTATAGCTCCTTCATGTAGGACAAGGGTGTGACTCAAAGGGCAGCAAAGAGCTTCAGAGGACTGGTCTTGCTTTGCTCTATCAGGCAAGGATCAACACTGACCTCTCCAATATGGAGAACTGTCATCTCTCAGTAACAGAAGACCACTCATGTCCAGGTTAATGTAGTTGCTCCCATTTCTGGAATTCTGATTTGGAGATATTAGACACGAAACCCACTTTCATGGCTTACCACTTTCAGGGCTCCAGCTTCTTTTCCAAATTTACTCCACTGCTTTATGGCTCCTCATATCCACACTCTTATGTTTTGGGCTTTCAGTGAAGTATAAGAAATGCACAGAAAAGTGCACAACTTTTAAGGGAATCTGTGCCATGGTCACACTTGTATAACCAGAGTGCAGATTAAGAAATAGAAAATTGCCAGACTCCCAGAAAAAAAACCCTCCTTGTTTCTTCTAGTAACTGTTCTCCTCAAGGTTAATCAGCATGCTGACTTAAAACACTGTAACCTTGGGGCCAGTGCTGTGGCGCAGCGGGTTAAAGCTCTAGCCTGCAGTGCCGGCATCCCATATGGGCACTGGTTTGAGTCCTGACTGCTCCACTTCTGATCCAGTCCCCTGCTAATGTGCCTGGAAGAGCAGTGGGGGATGACCCAAGTGCTTGGGCCCCTGCACCCATGTGGGAGACCAGGAAGAACCTCCTGGCTCCTGGCTTCAGATCAGTTCAGCTCCAGCCATTGTAGCCATTTGGGGAGTGAACCAGTGGATGGCCTCTCTCTCTCTCTCCCCCTTTCTCTTTGTAACACTTTCAAATAAGTAAAATAAATCTTGAAATAAAAAACACTATAAATCTGTCCCCCCTAGTTTTGAGCTTTGTGGGTCATTCATTTTCATGATCATATAGTATTTCATGTAGAGAACACACCTTTAAGAGAGGATCTGGATGACTTGCAGCTATTACAAACACTCTAGTAGATGTATGGTGGTGTTCAGTTGTATGAATTTCTGTTAGTAGTGTGTCTGGGATTGGAAGCTTTGCACACCTTCAGCTAAAGTAGTAAACTGATACTGCCGATCAGTCTCTCAAGGTGTTTGTGTAGCAGTATCTTCCTGCCAGTGGTGTGTAAGAGTTCCAATTACCTTCATCCTTGCCAATACTTGGAATTGCCTTTATTTTTTAAAATGATTTGTTTTATTTGAAAGGAAGAGTTACAGAGAGAGGAAGAGACAGTGAAAGAGAGAGAGAGAAAGAATGTTCCATCTGCTGGTTCACTCCTCAGATGGCTGCCAACAGCCATGGCTGGGCCAGGCCAAAGTCAAGAGCCAGGAGCTTCCTCCAGGTCTCTCACACGGGTACAGGGACCCAAGCGTTTGGGCCATCCTTTGCTGCTTTCCCATGTGCATTAGCAGGGAGCTGGGATGGAAATGGAGCAGCTGGGACTCCAGCTGGCACCCCTATGGGATGCTGGCACTATAGGCAGCAGATTAGTCTGCTACACCACAGCACTGGGCCCTATTTTTTTTAACCTTAGTCATTCTGATGGATGTGTATGATATTACATTGTGATATTTGCATGTCCTTGATGACTAAAAATTTGAGGGATGGTCATACTTTGTAACTAATGTAGACTTTTCATCTCCATCTCTTCTCCAATTGCCTCTAAATTGGCTGCAATTTATGCTCAACCTGAACTTCTCCAGTGATATTGCTCTCTATAAAATCACCAATATCACAGTCAGTTTTGATGTAATATCTGTCCTCTTCCAGTTTTCTTTAACATTAGTAATATATCAGCTTGGACTTCTTCAAGCACAATTGTACATAAGCCCAAACAAAAGTAATATATGTCCAGAAATCTAAAAACAACAAATGCTGGTGAGGATGTGGGAGAAAAGGTACCCCTTAATTCACTGTTTGTGGGAATGCAAACTGGCAAAGCCACTATGGAAGACAGTTTGGAGATACCTCAGAAATCTGAATATAGTTCTGCCATATGACTCAACTATCCCAATTCTTGGAATTTACCCAAGGGAAATGAAATCAGCAAATAAAAGAGCTATCTACCACTCTGGTCTCAGAATCAGCCCTTAAGGCATTTGGATCTGGCTGAAAAGCCCATGAGAGCATTTCAGGCATGGAAAGCCAAGACACTGTGGCAAAAAATGATCTACATGAAGGATATCTGTGAATGAGATCCCAGTAGAAAGAAGGACCATCAAAGAAGGAGGTACTTTTCTCTGAAGGGAGGAGAGAACTTCCACTTTGCTTATGGCCCTGTTAAAATACTGACAGAGTTTATGGACTCAAAAGGCTTCCATAGCCTTGGCAGCTCATGACAAGAGCCTCGAGTGATCGCTAACATCATAAAAAAGAGTGCTAGTTGCTAAATGAACAGCAAGAGTCACTGTACAGTTACTCTCCATGTAGGACCTCTGTCCTTAATGAGTTGTACTATGAGAATTAACGGTAAAACTAGTCTTCAAACAGTACTTTATACTTCGTGTGTCTGTGTGGGTGCAAACTGTTGAAATCTTTACTTAGTACAGAGTTGATCTTCTGTATATAAAGATAATTAAAAATGAATCTTAATGAAGAATGGGATGAGAGAGGGAGTAGGAGGTGGGATGGGAGTGGGGGTGGGAAAGCAGGTATGGGGGGAAGAATCACAATATTCCTAAAGCTGTACCTAGGAAATTTGTATTCATTAAATAAAAGCTAAAAACGAAAACAAAGAAAAAGTAATGTATGTGAAAAAATAAAAGAAGAAATTCTTTACTTCTTCTACATGAAAGGCCTTGTGGTTCATCTCAGGCGTAGCCCGATTCAGAGCTCCAGGGACTGGTCCAGCTTGAAGCTCGGCACTATCATAGGAACATCCGGCTCAGCAACACCCGGCGCTGAGGTCCACTCGTTTCTAGTTTGACTTAATCTCTCGCGTTTTTGGGATTCCAAGATTCTTAGTTTTTCACTTCCCATGCATTGTGTTGGCTCTAGTTGCAGATATCAAATGACTTTACTAGTTCCAGTTTATATAGTTACAGGTTCAAGTTCCAATGCAGAGATTCTTTCTCCAAAGTCAAACAAGTAACAAGCCCTAAAACTGAGTTTTGTTGGCTCTGCTCAGCCTGTTTTGGTCCTGTGTTGATCTTGGAATCAGTTGCCTACGAGATTGGCTTCGGCCTGGGTAATAGGTTTAACCTGAGTGAAGAGGCTCAGCCCTGCTCAAATGGGTTAAAATAGAGATAGGTTGATGTTTTCAGGTGTAAATTGGAGTAAAATACCTAGAGGGGGAAAACCTGATTGTAGGCAAATTCTGCAGTTGTCTTTCCGCTTGCTGATCCATTCAAGGTAAGGCCTTTTTTTTTTTTTAAGATTTATTTATTTATTTGAAAGGCAGAATTACAGAGAGACAGAGACAGAGAGAGAGACAGAGAATCTTCCACCCACTGGTTCACTATGCAAATGGGTGCAAAGCAGAGCTGGGCCAATCCGAAGCCAGGAGCCAGAAGCTTCATCCCGGTCTCCCACATGAGTGCAGGGGCCCAAGCACTTGGGCCATCTTCTGATACTTTTCCAGACCCACTAGCAGGGAGCTGGATTGCAAGTAGAGCAGCCCGGACTTAAATCGGCGCTGATATGGGATGCTGGCTTGCAGGCGGCGGTTTGACCCATGACGCCACAGCATCAGCCCCCGGGTAAGACATTTTGTAGTTTGTCTTCAGTTTTCCTCTTCCTCAGCCTTCACATCCATTAGTTATGTCTGCTTATCAATCCTACATCCTGAATGGCTCCCTAAAACCCACTTTATCACCACTGTCATCATTCTAGATTAAGTGACTGTTAAGTCATACTTTAACTCTTGAAATAGTTTTGTTCCGTCCTTTCTTCCAAACTCTAAAGGTAAGAACAATAATAAGTACCACTTCTTGAGCTTATTAAATATCAAACACCAGGCAAAGTTCTTCCCTTTAACTATTTTTCATTTCTCAGAGTTATTCCATGAAGTAAATAATAGTCACGATCTTTATATGAAAGAGAAGACTATAATTAAATACAAACTTCTTAATACTCAAAGTTCTTCAATAGTTTCTTACCTCCCTATATTCTTATGATCTATGCCTACCTAACAATGTATTGTCTCAAAAAATTTTATTGTCTTGAAAATAATAGCAATGGTTTATTTACATTAAAAATCTACAGTTTAGGCAGGGCTCTGTAGGGAAGACTTGTTTTGTGCCATATCACCTGAAGTGCTTTGACTTGAGTCTGAATGGAACATCTGTTTCCGATGTAGCTCATTTATAAGGTTAACAAGTTAGTGGTGCCTGTTGTCTGCGGGCTCAGCTTGGTTTTACAGTTAGGGACCTCAGTTCCCATTCACAGGACTCTGCATAAGGACTTCTACATAGGCTATGTGGGCCTCCTCAAAACTCAGTGACTGCATTCCCACAGTGTCCTGTAAGGCAAGAAGTAGACGGTGCCATTTCTGAAGACCTGAGCCCACAGCCTGGCGCCACAGCAGAGTCCAGGTTCAAGGGGGAGGAATAGGGAGCTCTGGTCAATAGGATGAGACTCAAAGAATTTTTGGATCAAGTTTTTAAACTACCACATTCTAACTACAAAAATCCCTAATAAAAGTTAAAGGCTTTTCATGATTTGATGCTTGTTAACCAATTCACTGTTTCATTTCACGATAATGTTTCCTTATATGCACAAGGATGTTTTTTCCTTTCCTTCAATGAACCATATTCTCCATCCCCTCAGATTCATTGTACTTGCTATTTACACCTGCCTGGAATACATTCCATTTCTTTACCCTCTCTCCTAGCTTCAGATCTGAGCAGAAAAGGCAGCTGCCAATGCTAGTCTTAAATGCTTCTGCTCTGAGTTACACAAGCCTAGCTCATAGCAGATGCATTATGCTTATATTTTGACCAAAGAAATGATTGAATGAAAAATTTCCCAACTCCTTCAGTCTGAATCCTCCCATCTCCGCATTTCTCTAGCTCCACTCAGCTTCCAGTCTGCAGTTGAATAGAGCCTAGCTCTTGCACAATATCAGCTGTTTTTGAAAAAAAAAAAAATGCAATTCTATTTCCTTCAAGAAGGTGACACTTTCCCCTAGGGTCTACTCAGTATAAACATTAAGCTTTTGAGACTCAGTGATTCCAACACTGTGTGAATGGAAAATATCTAGAGCTTGTTTTCATGGAATCTTTGTTTAATGGTTGCACTGTTCCTATCAGTAATGTCACTATTTGTTTTGAAGCTTTTGGAAGGTAGGCGTGATGATTGCCTGACTCACTATTCTTTATATTCTTAGAAAACAGGAAACAGATGTCCTCAGGGACAGCAGAGTTAATTTGAATTTTAACAGGCAGAGGGCATAGTAAGAGCAGTGACTGAATGGGATGAATGTGTCTACTGGGGAGGGCATGGCCCTCATCATGCCATAGATTGTGGTGCATTTCTGGTCAAGAAAGGAGAGAGATTTTACAACTGAAACATGATGGAAAGCAAACCGGAGCCCTGGTTTACAATCCATCAGGGGCTTCACTTAGCATCTCTGGAAAATGTTCTTTTGACCCTTATGTGAGAGCTCTGAGGAAGGATGGAAGTTCCATCTTGTCCTAGCTCCAGCCAGTTCTGTCAAGGAGTGGGGCAGCAGAGTGGTCCTTGCTCTGCTCGAGGGTGAACAGCCCAGGGTTCAGCCCCCAGTTTTGCACTTGTTGAGCTGTGTGGCTTAGAGGAGGTTACTTCACTGCTTTCAGTCTGGCCTTTGTTATCTGTAAACTGGGAATGACAATAGTTCTTCTTTCCTTAGGTCTTCATGCTTATGCTTTGAGAATTCAAATGAGATAAGCCATAAAAGGATATAGGTTATAGTAGCAATCAATTAATTAAATATTTCAACAAACTGTTAGTGAGAACTTCTTATGGCAAGATGTGGTACAGTGGGGTGGTGACTTTGCAATTAGACAATAAATGAACTTAAATGCCAGTTTTATTATCTACTGACTTTGTGACATTGGCAAACAACTTTCTGAACTTCAGTTTTCTCCTTTCTAAAATGTGTGTTTTATATGAGTACTTCGTTGGGTTATTTTGATTATTCAATAAAACAAAACAAAAAGTATCAGATTATGCCTGGCATATACCGTAAGTAAGTGAAAATTGGGTGATTTTTTAAAGTATTATCACAAAAGTTACTCTTCTTGGGGAATAACCTGATCAGTTTGTCAGACTGTAGAGGATTCATGGGGAGAAGTACCTGGGGATGTTTGAAGAAGATACACTGGGACCGTATGTGACGATTCTTGAATGCACAGATGAGAGGATGGGATTTTTTTCCTACATGCAATGACAAGATACTGTGGAAAGTCAGGTTTTCAAAGGGAAAAATAGCCTTCAATGTAGCGTATAGAAGACATTGGAGAGAAGACACATTGGGAAAGGAAAGACTTATCTACTCATCCGTTCATCCATCTGCCGAGCATCTAGCAATTATTAAACTCCTATGTGTTAGACACTAATTTGTGAGAACAGCAAGGAAGACAGATGATTCAATAAGATGTAAAGTGTAACAAGTACTAAAATACAGTACACACATCAGTGGGGCTCCTAAATCAGATTGTTGGAGGAATTAAGAAATCCCCTGGAATGAAATAAGGTTAAAACTAAAACCCACAGTGTAAAGAGGGGAGAGCGTCCAAGGCAGAAGTAATGTCACATGCAAAGTGAGAATAGGACATAGAGAGCAGGGTGAATGGAGGATCTGAAAGACATCAATCTTCAAGGCGAGAGCTAAAGAAAATCTTAATTTGGGTGATGGCCATGGGGTGAGAATCAATAAACCTGTCATTGTATAAACAAAAGCTGTGGAGCCTCAGGTGATTAGTGACGTCATAAATAAGAGTGTCAATTGTTAAACCAACAACAGGAGTCACTGTGCACTTACTCCCCATGTAGGATCTCTGTCCTTCATGTGTTGTACTATGTGAATTAATGGTAAAACTACTACTCAAACAATACTTTATACTTTGTGTATCTGTGTGGGTGCAAACTGTTGAAATCTTTACTTAGTACGTACTAAGTTGATCTTTTGTATATAAAGATAATTGAAATGAATCTTGATGAAGAATGGGATGGGAGAGGGAGTGGGAGATGGGATGGTTGGGGGTGGGAGGGAGGTTACGGGGGGGAAAGCTGCTGTAATCCAAACGTTGTACTTTGGAAATTTATATTTATTAAATAAAAGTTAAAAAAAAAAAAGCTGTGGAATATGATGAAAAACTGGGCCTGCTGGAGGCAATAGTTACTCTGACTTGACATCTCTTCACCCTTCCTTCAGTTTGCCTTTCACTACTCATGGGTAGGTGCTGGATTTTGCTGTGTCAATTTGGTTTAGTTGGGAACTTTGTATCGTTTCCTGTATGGTCCCAGGCCCGAGGTGGGCAAAAGGAGGCTCTTGGGTAAGATTTGGAAGGCAGAGTGAAACAGCAGCCATTGCTGCTCTCTGACAGATAGGGTGACAGGCACACAGACGCCTGGTTGGTTCCAGTTCTGCAGCACTTCCTCTCAACAGCCAGAACCTCCAGGCCTCCCACCTCACCTGTAGACACGCAGCGCAGTAGCCTCTGAGAGAGAAGTGTTTCTTCCTCATGCGTTTCCCCTGTGTGAGCCCATAGGGGTGGCTGGATGTTCTTGACTATTCAGATTTACTGTGACTCTTTCTGATACTATAAATACTCCTTTCAGAATTTCATGTCACCAATAGTTTCTCCCGTTGTGTAATGGGGGAATGTCAAATTGAATAATGTCTAATTCTTGTCATAGCTCTCTTGTTCCATAACAATCATAGTGAATCTATCCCTGAGCAAATCTGACTGATACAAGGCTCATAAACTTCTAAGTAGCTTGTATTTCACTTATCCTTGAGTATTTCTGGTATGTCCAGGCAGCCAACGAAGGGTTGATATGGAGATTTCTTCCTGCTAAGGAGAGACATAGATTATCATCTCATTTACTCCTGAACCAAATAAAGATATTTGTTTGAGACTCTACTTTCTTTGCCTTTATCCCAGTAGATCAAAACATAGGAAATGATAAGCCAGATGACTAAGCAATACCACAGAAAGAAGAGAGGAGAAAGAATGTTCCAAGAAGAGGGAACAGGATGTGCAAAGATCCCGGGGTCACAACTCCTCTTTTGTCTACCTTAGGCTTATTATGGAGACTAAGCGGGATCCTGAGCATGAAGGCACTCAGTAAACGACACAAAGCCGGACAGATACAGAGTCAGATTGGGAAGAGCATTCATAAGAAGGACACTTTGCTTTCTGCTCTTTAATGACCCTCTAAGATAGTCAGTTTTCTTCCATGCTCCAGCCTTCAGACAACCAGAATTTCAAAGAACATATTGATGTGATTGGTGCCAGAAGGTCCTAGAACATTTGGCTCAGGGAATACTATTGTCTACTCCTAAGCCACTTGGTGAAAAAGAACTGAGAGTACATACAGACCATTTTGTTCGCCTTTCATGCCAGGACTTTTCTGGAATAGAATGGTGCTAAAAACATCAGAATTATTTCACCTTTGCTACACTTAAAAAAAAAAAAAAAAAAAAAAACTGACCCTGGGACAAATCAGGAGGAAACACCCTAAATAACCCTGGCTCCAGTACTAACTTTCACGGACAACTTATTTAACTCCCTGCATCTGCAGAATGGGGATAATGATTGATGTCATGGGATCGTTCTGAGAATTGAATTAGGTATATGGAGTTTTTAGAATAATGTAAACAGTGAATCATCACCAAATGTCCACCGATATTGTTATGATTAAAATTATAATTTGTATCATTATAGGCTCAGAAGGGTAATTGTAGCCTCCTTGGCATTCAGGTAGAGTGTTGTGAGGTTCTCCATAACCTTTATTTTGGAATCCTCATCTTGGACTCTGCTACTCTCCTATTTAAACCACGTTGTTGATTCCCAGTATTTTGCAGGCTGAAGTTGAACGTTGCAGGCTGACAGAACCATCAAGGCCATCAGACCCTTGCTGACTCTTGACCTCGGTTCTACCTCTTTCTGACCCTAGCAGTATTTCACAGGCCAGACCTAGTGATCATTCAGCTCCAAGAGTGAATCCCCAGGCCCTTGACCAGAACCCTCTTCTCTTTTTTTTTATTTTTTATTTTTTTATTTTTTGACAAGCAGAGTGGATGGACAGTGAGAGAGAGAGAGAGAGAAAGGTCTTCCTATGCCGTTGTTTCACCCTCCAATGGCCACCGCAGCCAGCGTGCTGCGGCCGGCGCACCGCGCTGATCCGATGGCAGGAGCCAGGTGCTTCTCCTGGTCTCCCATGGGGTGCAGGGCCCAAGTGCTTGGGCCATCCTCCACTGCACTCCTGGGCCACAGCAGAGAGCTGGCCTGGAAGAGGGGCAACCGGGACAGAATCCGGCGCCCTGACCGGGACTAGAACCTGGTGTGCCGGCGCCGCAAGGTGGAGGATTAGCCTAGTGAGCCGCGGCGCTGGCCCAGAACCCTCTTCTTAAATTCTTTGTATCTTAGGTAGAGTTTGTTTCTTCTGGGAAGGCTTCCCATATCCAATCTGGGCTACATCCTTTGCCTGGTGGGGCTTTGGACAGCTCCATCCCCTTCCTGGTGATTTATTTAGAGCTTGGGCTTTGAAGTCAGGTCTTGGGGGCCTGAATTCCAGCTCTGCTATTTTCTAACTTCAGTAAGCCTCAGTTTCCTTATCTATCAAATGTGTTTGATACAGAATCTACTTAAGAGTTACAGTCAAGAACAGATGAGATAACGCACATGGAGTCCATGCTTAGCTGTTGCAGTGTTTGTCTGTTCCCATCATCAAGCTTTAGTTCTGTAAGAACAGAGCTGTTCAGTCTTGGGCCCTGCAGTATACCTGATATCTCATGTTGTGTCTGTCCAGTGCTTTTTGGAGAAAGACTGAAGGCCTGTGTTTGTTTTGCTTTTGCAAGAGGACATTGAAGCAAAAGGCATCATTGTTTAGTAAAGGAAAAGAGAGAGAAAGAGAGGTTAAGGGTCAAAAAATTCAACTTTTTCCTCAGTTATTTATTTAAAAAATTGAAATTATTTTAAAAGTAATACTCTTGTTCTAGGAAATTTGGAAAATACAAATTATGAAGTATACGGAAAATACCTATAATTTTACCATCAAAAAGGCACTGCCATTAATATTTTATATTTCCTCATAACTTTTCAAAAATGATGTTTCTTTATTGTTATAGGAGCTGAATAGCATGTAACTAATTAGTTATATAATTGGTTCTTTAAAAGCTGTATTTCTGATTTGAATTTAAGCTGCATAAGGGCAGGAACCACGCCCACCAGTACATGTCCAGTATTTACTGTAGTGCAGCTAACAGACCAATAAAAATATTGAATAAATTGTGAAACATTTTGTATTTTGATCATTTTAAAAATCATAACATAGCTTGTAAATATTTCCTCAAGCCATGATTTCTCTATAAATTGCTTTCATTGGTTGCTTAATAGTGCATTACATAAATGTCCAAAAATTAATTAACTCTTCATTTACTGTTAGCCATTTAGGCTATGCCAACTCCTCACTATTTTAATTAATTTGTGTGTAAAATCATGCCTATCTCTGAGATTATTTCCTTGAAGTCCTTTCCTAGAAAAGAAATCTTTTTGGTCTAAGTTGTCTTTGGAAAATGTTCTGGAAGTCCCAGTCTTGATTCCCTTCTGTTGCTTGTTAAACATTTACACTCTTGGGGCTGGTGTTGTGGTGTAGCAGGTAAAGCCACCAGCTGCGAAGCTAGCATCCCCTGTGGGCACTGGTTCGAGTCCCAGCTGCTCCATTTCCAATCCAGCTTCTTGCTAATGCACCTGGGAAAGCAGCAGATGTTGGTCCAAGGGCTTGGGCCCCTTCCACTCACATGAGAGATCTGAATGAAGCTCCTGGCTCCTGGCTTTGGCCTGGTTCCATGATGGTTGTTGTGCCCATTGGGTAGTGAACCAGTGGATGGAAGACTTCTCTGTATCTCTGTTTCTTCCTGTCCCTCCTACCCTGTCTCTATCTAATTCTGCCTTTCAAATAAATAAAATAAATTTTCAGAAAAAATTCACACTCACTGTTTTATAACTCCCTATCTCTCCCTCTGAGGACATTGGGGTAAATGATACCTGAACCCAGGGCTCAGCCTGGCTCACCCTCCTGGTCTCCATACTGGAGGTACTTGTAGGAGCCAGCACCACCAACACTTTTGTCTTATTAAATACACCAGGTTATAGGGGCAGAATAAAAGCAGATTATCATTACTTCTTCTTTCTGTTATTCCTACTCCTTCTTCTTCACCCACCTTTTAAACATAAAATTCTTTTTAAAATTTTTAAAAATGATTGTTACGTATTGCTGGTAATAAAAGGAGAAAATTAATTAAAATAAGGGGAGGAGAGAAAGAGGGAGGCAAAGAAGGAAAGGTTGAAGAAGAAAGAGAAAAGGGGAAGGGAATGAGAAAAGATCAGAAATAATATTTTAAGGTAGGAAGAATAATTAGAGAACAAGGGAGGAGAAAATAGAAGAAAAAAATCTTGGTGTAACAAAGATAGGTATTGGAGCCCTTCTGATATGTTCCTTTAGTTTAAATTTTATCTGGAAAAGTTTTAAAGATTTGAAGAAGTTGTTGTGATTCTGTACATTATATCTTATTGTTGTTTATCCCCTGGGTAAATGACTGAATTACTTCTGTTGTTCTTGGGGAACGTAGTTTTCGCAGTCCTCAGTCACCAGTTCCTCTCGTGGGGGCAGTGTTCAGTTTGTCAGCATCCCTGTTAAAGGTGGTGCTTCCTGGGTCGAGTATTGCTGGTGTGAGCAGCTGAACAGAATGCATACCCGAGCGTCCTTTCCGATGCCTGGCAGCGCTCTCTTTTGTCTCTTTGTTTCTCAGACGCTTTTTACATCAGTGGCTCTGAAGAACCTTTCTCTTGTGCCTCTTTACTGTCTTAAAAATGATTAAGGGAAACAAATAGATGTCCTTTAGGTAGATGAGTCATCTCATGAGAAGTTACAACAAAATTTAAAGGGTCAATTTACTAATGTGTTTAAGAACAGTAAAGACAAGCCCACCATGTATTAACATCATTAGCATGAGCTTATGAAAATTTCCCAAAATGGAAAGTAACTTTGAGAAAATGACAGTTTTATATTATTTGTGTATATCTCCAACAGCTGGCTTAATAGAAGACAGGTTGACTTTTATACCCAATTCTACATTTAATCTGTTGCAATGTACTGTTTAGTTAAAGTATACAGATAAAATTTCACCTCACTCAGAAGGGTAGTTGGCAAAAGGGCAAATATTTTAATGACTTTTTCAAGTACTTATGGATATTCTTCTGTGACATGACACAAAAGCTTGACCAATTGTAATTTCTGGTAGACTAGCTGCATTGTATATCTGGAACCAACCTTATCATCAAACTTTTCCTACCTCTTTAAACATGATCCATTGATTTAACATACACTTTGAATGGAAATTTTTTTACTCTGAATGATTTTGTAACATCATGCATTAGTCATTGAGAAAATATTAGTTAACTAATATTTATGCATATCTTCCAAATGTTGACACATTTCATTCTACAACAAAAGAAATCACGTTTATTAATATCACCATCAATTTCATTTGAAAGAAATCTGTGTTTTGGGAAGGCTGACAAGTTCAGGGGGTAGATAGTTTTCCAAAATTCACTTGAAAACTTGAATTTTATCATTGGCAACGAATCTTGGTAGTAAACTGTGCTGAAGTGACAAGTCCACTTCTTTGTTTCTGAAAAAATGTCAGCTGAATTCCCACATCTGATTAACTACAGCTTGTCAGTTAGTCATTATGTCAAATAAAATGGAGGTCAAGATAAAATCAAAAGTCCAATATTTACTGCTTAATAAAAGACTTTGTTAACTGAAACTACCTTTTTGTCTCCCGGGGCTGTAAGGCCATGAAGAGTACAACTTCCGTATAGGTGGACACCACTGTCTTGGTTCACACTGAGGCGCGTGCAGTTTTACTGCCCTTGCTCTTGCACCATCAGTGTAAACATCATCACGGTTGAAAAGGCAGAGTGCTATCACTCCAGAGTAGTGCTGGCGCTGTGCACCGCTTTCAAGGATCCAGAGGCCTGCCAAGGTCTGTGGGCCATACCTGGACAACCTCTGGTTTCAGGATGCCCAAGGGCCACGTTAGCTACGTGCTGGCTCCTGTCGAGCCTGTCCGTGACGACACTGGGTCCTCTAACAGCAGCAAGAATGGACGCGTCTTAGGTGCTGTGCTAGGTGTCTCCCCTACACATTCTCACAGCAACCCTTGAGGTAGGTTTGCTTTTGTCCCCACTTCCAGATGAGGAATCGGAGGATAAGAGAAGTGGGTTTTTGGGCCTAAGGGTCACACAGCTGGTCAGTAGGAGAGCTAACAAGGAACTCCTGGCCGTCTGGCTCCGGTGCCCGTCCTCTGAACTGCACTTGTATTGCTGGAGAGGCTAACGGGATGGGTGAGGTGAAGAAAGAGCATGGCAGAGGGTCAGAAGGTCAAAGCACTGACCTGAAGCCTCGGACCCACGGATCCCAGCAGCAAATCAAAGGCTTCCGCAAATCTTCCATCTGATGGTCACAGAAGTGCTCTGCAGTGGGCACCCAGAGTTCCTAAGTTCACCTGGAGGTGAGGAAGCTGACCCTACTCAGACAAGCATCCCTCATAGTCCCGGAGTCACACACTGGGCGGACCCACCTTCTCACCCATCGCCAAGACTCAGGGTCCTTCTGGGTAGCTTCTCCTGCTCGTGTGTCACAACGTCAAATGTCGGGGAGGAGCACTTGGCAAAACAGGCAGGGGTGCCCAAAGAGGAAGAGAGGAAGGTTGGGCCCATGGCCTGGGGTGCCATTGAGGAATGGCAACCCCAGACCCAGGCACTGTCTGGCCAGCAGTCTTGGCCCAGATGTCTGTACCAGACCCTCAGTTCTGTTCTCTGTGCTGGGAGTGTAATTCCACATTAAGCAGGAAAGAGTTCATCCAACGCCAGAAAAGGAGGTGGGGGAGGAGAGGGGAAAGGTGGAAAGAACAAGCCAGGAAAGTGCACTGAAGCCTTGGGGCTGTTGACAGCAAGGCTTTAAGGCAAGGGCAAAATGTGGTCAGATGCAGCCTGGCTCTCTTAACGGAAGGAGAAGGGAGTCTCCTAGGAGGGAAGGGATCTGCCAAGTCACGCAGCCGTGTAGCCTGTAAAGTAAAAGCGTCCCAGGTCCACTGTGCTCACAGAAGGGACCATATTTAGGTAGATACAAGCAGCTTGCCTGGAGTCTCCCTGCTGATCTTCCAGGGCAGCCAGGTGCACCTGCTGGCCAGGATTGCTGCACGAGCAGGTGGAGCTCGGGGGACACGAGCCCCTTCTAAGAAATTCTCCTGAACAGGGACTGAGAAGTAGGGTGGACTTTTTTGTGCTCCTTCTGCATCCCCACTCTGGGTGTTAAAATTCCAGGTCAGTTTTGTGTTCCAGTGTGTCTGAGACTCCTTCCCTTCCCGTGCCTTTGTTCTTTTGTTTATGTCCAGACAACTGACAGTTCCTGAAAGTCACAGGCCTCCTGGGTGTGGAAGAGGGGGACTTCCAGGACAGTTCCCAAATGTCCAAGGCCTTCAGAGCCCCGCGCAAGGCCGGGATGCAGGCTGTGGGTAGAGCGAGAGGTTCTGCACGAGCGAGGGTCTGCTGCAACCCAGCATCCCCACGTGGCCTCCCTTGCTAGGGCACTGATCCCCGGGTTTCCACATGGGGCACCGCTCGGGGAACATGTGCAGGAGTAAGGGAAGACTGCTGGTTCCTCCAGTTCCTTTCCTCCTTGGCAGCCAGGTTCTGGATTCCAGCAATTGTGAATTAATTCTCTACCTTCAGGTTTTGTTCACCAGAACAAAGGAGAACATTATGTTGTAGAACTTTTATTAATTTATTTTTTGTCCCTGAATACTTACCAAGAATCTGCTATGTTCAAGGCTCTGTTTTAACAGCCGGGGATTTAGAGGTGAATGAAGCAAATGGGTTTTCTACGCTGGTGGAGCTAATGTTCCTTTGAGAGAGTCGGACCATGTATCCTGCGATGTCCAGCCATAGGTGAAGCAGGTTAAGAGCTTCAAGAGGGATGCAAGTGCACTTTGCATTGCGTTGTTGGAGACAGGGTAACAAACAGAAAGCCAGAGGTAAATGTTGCGTGCACCAGCGAGATGGCATTTGGGATGCACACATTCCATATCAGAGTTCCTGGGTTCAAATCCCAGCTCCATTTCTGATAGAGCTTCCTGCTAATGCACACCCTGTGAAGCAGCAGTGCTGCTTCAAAAACTCAAATTCCTGCCACCCAGTGTGAGACCCAGTGGAGGCCTGGGCTCCCGGCTCAGCCTGGCTGTCACAGACAGTTGAGGAGTAGACCAGTGCATGGAGGAGCTCTTGCATGCTCTGCTTCTCTCTCTCTCTCTCTTCCTTTAAAATAAATTGAACATAACTAAATATGTAAATTTTAAAAGGAGACATAAATGCAGCCCTGCCTGACTGTGACCAGAAGACAGCAGAGGGAAGGCGTACTGTCATCAGGACGGTCACCCCCAAGGGCGGTGAGGCCTGCCTTGCAGCCATGGGTGGCACGGGGCCAGCTGAACCCTGTGTCCAGGTGACAGCCTCCTCCACCTGCTGAGGGACCACTCTTAGGTCCCAACTTATTATCCTGGCCAGTGTGATCGTTAAAGTTACCTTTTGTAAAAGTCAAGGTAAATTTACCTTACAGGCAAAGCAAAACAAAACAGAATGGAAACAGTCCTTGCAGAGCCTGGGATTGGTTGGCTGAGTCTTTATGTCTGCCGTTCTTTATCTGCACAAGAGTCCTGAGCTCCAGAGTGGGCAGTGCCCTCTGAGGACAGTAGTCCTTCCCCACACAGCGCCTGCAGCTGCTTACAGGGTTAGCCATAAACATGGCAGAGCGGGGGCCCGTGCCCGGGTATCCCATTGATCTGGTGCTCATTCTCTTCCATCCCTACCACACAGGCACCACCTTTAGCCTGTATCTGTTTTACATATTGGAAGAATAACAATAATAGGTCATGTTTCCCCAGAACTTGGGTTTCCTCTTGCAATGTTGTTCTGTTCTTCTCTGAGAACATTTTCTGAGAAGGGAAACTCTCTGCAGTTTCTCTCTTTTCTTTTAAACTAAATATTATCTTTTGTTCTATGCCAGGCTCTGTGCTAAAGGTTTTATACTCAGTATTTGATTTAACCCTCACAATCCCTTTGTGAGGCATTGTTGTAATCAATCTTGTTGAAAGATTGGAAAGGTCAGAGAGGTTGAGTTACTTACCCAAGGTCGCACAGCCAGAGAATGGTTAAACAGTGACAAGAACCCAGAGCCTGTAGACTGATGTTCTGGGCTAATCTGTTCACCATGTCTAGTGTCTCTCACCAGACATAGAGTTCCTGTTGGAACAGCTGTCCCTTTGGATTTGTGGAGGCTCTGTCTCTGGCCATTTCCGTTACCTTTGCTTATTTCATCATCATCGTAGACGGGCTATGCAAGGAGCCTACCACCCTGTGGCTTTTCTCTAGGAGTTTCCTGACACATGCCTTGGCTTCCTCACCACAGTTGATGCCGTATGGAATTAGGACTTGACCCACAGTCTGTCAGCTGTGGGCTAGTCAGCAGCTTGTGGGGAATGAACATTCTGCATGCTAGAAGCCCTGGGCTCTGGCTGGTGGCTGGCTGATCCAACCAGGCCTGTTCTCCCAGAGACCAGGACGATGGAGTTGAGGTATAGACGAGCACTGAGAATCAGGGAGGCTTGCAGACAGGTGAGATAATCCAGCCACTGAGATGAAACACATCCCTGCGGCTGAACGAGGTGCTCCATAGATTGGCTCTCCAGCCCCGATGGTTTCCTGTTCCCTCTGTGAAGTCTTAACACACACTACTGTAGATGAGTAACTTGAGTCGGTCTCTGTGCTCCCTGGAGGAGGCAGATCAACTTGCTTGAGTCTGTGTCCCTTCAGATACAGCAAATGGCCCAGCTGATCACCGTCCAGCAGAGTATCCACGTCGGGCAGGACTTGCGCCGCCGTCCGTGTCACTGGCTGCTGGCGAGACCTCAGATCGCTTTCCCAAAGGGAAGCCGAGGGACCAGGGGCACAGATATCTGAGGACCACCCCAGACCTGCTGGTTCAGACCCTCTGTGGGTGGCACCCACTGTGTCGTGTCACCCAAACCGACTGTTCCCAGGTGGTGTGTGTGAATCTTTAAGTTCGAAAAGCACTCTGGATCATACCAAAGTGGTGAGCCTACGGGATGGGGAGTGTGAACAGCCTGTGTTTTGTGGACTCCAAGGCCTTGTTGGGTTTTTAGCGGGTGCATGGGTGGAGATGAGGAGCATTCGACCACAGCAGCCAACACCTGTCGAGATGTATTAAGAAGTGGTTACACCTGGAGTTGCAAAATCTGTCCACACGCTGAATCTGTTGATTGCAGAACTTAAAAAAAAAAAAAAAAGATTTATTTATTTGAAAGAGTTACACAGAGAAAGAGAGGCAGAGAGAGAAAGAGAGAGAGAGGTCTTCCATCCTCTGGTTCACTCCCCAATTGGCGGCAATGGCCAGAGCTGCAAGGATCCAAAGCCAGGAGCTTCTTCTGTCTCTCCCATGTGGGTGCAGGGGCCCAAGCATTTGGGCCATCTTCTACTGCTTTCCCAGGCCATAGCCAAGAGCTGGATCAGAAGTGGAGCAGCTGCGACTCAAACCGGCACCCACATGAGATGGTGGCACTACAGGCAGTGGCTTTACCTGCTACACCACAGTGCCAGCCCCATAGAAGTATGTTTTTTTTTAATATTTATTTTTTATTTGAAAGGCAGAGTTACAGAGGGCTGGGGCAGGGGGAGCAGGGAAGAGAACCTCTCCAAAGGGCCAAAACAGCGGGGGCTGGGCCAGGCTGAAGCCAGGAGCCTGGAACTCCACCCAGGTCTCCCACATTTGTCACAGGGACCCAAGCACTTGGGCCATCTTCTGCTGCTTTCTCAAGCACATTAGCACAGAGCTGGATAGCAAATGGAGCAGTGGGATTTGAACTGTCACCAGTATGGGATGCTGACATTGCAAGTGGTGGTGTAAACCCACTGTACCACAATGCTGGCCCCAGAATTTTTTTTTTTTTAAGATCTTGAATTATTTACCAACTCTTAATGATTCTAAGATTTCACACCACAAAAATAAATCTGATTTTCCACTTTCCTTGAGAGTCAGGTTCTGGACAACACTGGGTTCTTTGTTTGGCAGCAGTGTCCTGGTGCTCAATAGCCAGGTTTTAATGAGGCTTGAGTGTCTGTTCACGTTAGCGACCCTCTCTCCTGCTAGTCTCTCCAAATGTGAGGCTGCCACTGATCCAAGAAATCTGGAGTTCACACATTTGTTGGTGCATATGAAGACTATTACTTCACACTTAATAGGGCAGCAGGAAACCACTGCTCAACACGGCTCACCTACTCACACCTGCCGTGCACCTGATGCTAAAGGCATTGGGGCTGGGATGCTGGTCACCGGCTCCCAGATTGCTCCGCGGGGTTGTGACTGGAAACTGAGAGCAGCTGTAATACTAGAGACTACGGGAGTCCATTTGTGGAGTGCAACATCTTGTACAGACAGAGGGACTGTAGCTCTGACAGGGGAGAGCCCTTCTGGAGGGCAACCCCGGAAGTGGAGCACAGCCAGGGTGAGAACCCAATGGAAGAGAAGGAATTTGAACCCAGGACTGGGTATCGGCAGTGCTTCTCGTTTTCTCCGCTGTGCTTTGTAACACGGAGGAACCTGACCACCCTGGGAAGGCTACAGTGGGGTCTCCATTTTCTAGATGGGGAAAGCCAAAGAGAAGGTAGCTTGCTTAGGTTCACAATCCAGTAATGGATCAAGTCAGGACTAAAATTTAGGGCTGGCTCCAGGGCTACTCCTTACAAAGGAGGCCGCATTATTCTGCAACGCATGTAACCACCAACAGTTCATTTCCATTGCTTTGGGTGGAATGACCCTGAAGAACTTAGTATCAATATGTAAATGTGGGTGTGTAGAGGGGCTGGGCCTATTTTGTGGCACACTGGGTGTACGCGTCCGCTTTTGTGATAGTGCAGCCTTCTGTGCCAACCTGGTGAGAGCAGCCAGAATCTAGGTCCTCAGCTTCAGCTGGACAATCCGGGTCCTCATGCAAGGAGGTCCCTAGGGATGCCACGTCTCCCAAGACCAGAGCCCACATTCTCTAGAGCCCAAACTAGAGCTCTGGACATTTTTTTTTTCTGTACTGCTCTTTTAACTTACAAGGCTAGCTCAAACGTAATCAGCCAGTTTGCTGCAATGTCCTTCTGTTGTCTTTGTCTTGTTCTGTGGAAGGTGAGGCGGTGACTTCTCATCACCCAGGAATCCAGCAGAAAGGGAGGGCCGCATCAGTGGTTCTCACATCAGGCTCCAGAGAGTCCTAAAATGCCCTGTTGGGTGCTTCTGGGATTTCGAAAATAATAAAAAGTCTGCCATCAAGAATACAGTTTCAAACCAACTAAAAATGTATTAATCACTCATTTACCAAACAAATATTCTATATTTCTAAAACTTGTTATTTGGAGTTTAGTGCAAGATGTCATTTTAAAGAAAGAAATGTGCTTTTACAAAAGGTTGAAAATCTCTTTTTCTAAGATGAGTCACAGGGCCGACGTGGTGCAGCTGCGACACCAGCATCCCATATGGGTGCTTGTTCAAGTTCCAAGTGTCCTGCTTCCTATCTTTCTCCCTGCTAATGGCCTGGAAAAAGCAGCAGAAGATGGCCTAAGTACTTGGGCCCCTGCACCCACGTGGGTGACCCAGATAAAGTTCCTGTCTCCTGGCTATTGTGGCCATTTGGGGAATGAACCAGCAGCTGGAAGGAAGATTTTCTCTCTGTATCTCTCCTTCTCTCTCTGTAACTCTGACCTTCAAATAAGTAAATAAATCTTTTAAAAGGTAAAATAAAAAGGGTCACAGAGCCACAGGGTATATCCACTCAGAGAGAGAAAGTAACCGTGGATTCACAGCCCCATATCCCCGAGAACTGGAAGAAACCACTTTTTCACGTTACGTTAACTGAGTGCCTTGCTGAAGGAGGACCCTGCCCTTCCCACATGCATCCCCACCTCCATTGGCTGGGACAAGGGCTGTGCTCATCTCTCCTTGCTGGGCATGCCCTGACTGGCCCAATTTTGCAAAACAGACCCTGAATACCTCGTTATCCCTTAGCATGCTGCTCTGAGGCTGCTGGTGGCTCTGATTAACACTGAGGCTTGTCTGTAGGATTCTCTACGTGTCCGCTCTGGGTTCCAGAATGCAGAGGTCTGGCTCCAGATTCTGGCTCTGGGGACATGGGGGTAAGAGTTCAGGGTGGAGTGGGGTGGTGCTGTGAAGGTTTCTAGAAATAGAGCTATGCTGATATTTCCTTTCCTCTGAGTACAAGGGATTAAAAAGGTCCACTCACACAGGAACAAATTTAAGAAAAGCAAACAGATGAAAGAGATACACTGAAGCCTGCTCTCCCACTCTGCCTCCCTAGCTTGGATGGGTGGGCGGGCGTGCACAGTCTTGGTGTGGTTTAGCTGAAGTTCTTGGTGAAGTGGTTTAACGAGTCAGGTCGGCTAAGCCGCTCCCCTGCGTCTCTAGCTGGCCTTGCCACCCGTCTTGTCTTTCTGCATGGCGGGTGGATAACCACGGGCTTGCCCTTGCTGCAGACAGAAGCTAGGCCTGGTTCCTCTGCCCAGCTGGATGCCTCTGTGAACCATTTCCTTCGTGCGGTCAGTGCCGGACTCCGCATTCTGAAACACACGGGATCTCAGAATCGCAGGCTGGAGGCCAGCAGGTCATCCTCTGCAAGCCCATCTTCTCACACATGGGGGAGGCGGAGACTGATGTCTCGGGAGGAGCAAGTGGCAGCTCCACCTTCTGAAAGGGTGCCTCGGACCCCTGCCTTAAGCTGCACCACTGTCTTACATCGCATTCCCAGATGGGAGCCCCTGGGCCACACCAGCCTCACTGAGACATTTTGTTTAGCCCAGGTGTTTGTTGGAGGCCATACTACTGCTTTGTAATTTACATTGGGCCAAGATTTTAGAAGGGTAATTTCATTCTTCCAAAGTATAGATTCCCAGTTTCTCTTGAAGAATTGCAGTGTACGGCAACCCTGGTTGGCCACTCCCCACTCCCGTGGGCCAGTCACTTACTGAAGGTGAAGATCCATTGTTTCTATTAGGTGGAGAAATAGCTTAACTCACTTCTCTTCCCAGCTGGTTCTGGGGGTATTTATATTTGCAATTTCTGTCTTAAATAAAAATAATAAATTACTGTTAGTAGCTGTTGTATATTGAGTGTTCTGCCATTGGCAAAACAGAGGTTTACATCAGTCAAGAGAGTTTCTCAAAGTCATATATGTAAGAAGAGGCAGAGCCAGGATTAGAAGCAAGATTTACCCACTCAGAAAGACCTAGTGGATTCCAAGGCCGAGTGGACTCCTTCCGTGGCAGTGACTCTCGGCATTTCTTGGCATCTCCTGATCCACTTGTGGAGTTTCAGTCCTTGTTTACAAAGTCTGTGGGGCTTTGTGGCTCTCGTATACCCGCAAGCACATCTGGGGCCCGACAAGCATAGCCTTTCGTTACTACTCCTGTCATGCCCCAGCCCCTCTGCTCTTCCTCCTAGCCTCTCTGTTCCTGCTGCAACAGCATCATCTCTCTTTGAATCAACCCTGCAGGCACTTCAGTTTCACCTCTGATTTACCCCCTCCTAGCTTAGTATTCTAAATAAATATCCCATGATGCACTAAGCTCTTTACACTTTTTCTATGTTTCTGCTTTTGGGTCTTTGTCTTCTGGATCCCTCCCATGTCAGATCCACTCTGCCGGGCATTGCTGAGTTAGTTTTCCAAAGCTTTGGTCAGGTCACATCACCTACCTCTGTAAAAGTCCATTTCTGACTCTCCTCCAGGGAGGCAGGGCCTGTGCCTTGGCATGGTCTTCTAGACCCTCTGTGATGTTGGGAAGCTTTCCCAAGCTTGACCTCCTGTGATTTCTCTTTGAATTTCCAGTCCTCCAGGTTAAGTCTTCCTCTGGGAAATTTCCTTGGGAAATTTCACTGTATCTTTTCAGGTCTAGTTCAAATGCCATCTTCTGGAAGGTATCCCTAGACAAAATCCTCCCTTCTCATACCACCCTCATTTCTCTTCCCCCCCTCATTTCTCTTCCCCACCCAGAGAGGCAAACTCTCCTGATCTGGCATCCATTATGTTCCAGGCACTGTGGCCATGGAACAGTCATGCACTTTTCCAACTTTTAACAGATAAAGGGGGCTTCCAAAAGTTTATGGAAAAGGGAATTAAAAGATAAGCTGATTTTGGTGTAAAAATTGAAATTCCTGAATCATTTTTCCATAAAACATACTTTCCATGAACATTTTGAAGTTGCCTTGTACTGTGTGGCAAGCATGGTCTTTTTCTTGTAAATATTTACTTATTTTATTTGAAAGCACATGCAGAGAGAGAGAGAGAGAGAGAGAGAATGAGAAAGATATCCCATTCACTAATTTACTCCCCAAATGAGCATGACATCTGGGGCCAGGTCAGGCTGAAGCCAGGAACCCAGACTCATTTAGGTCTCCCATGTGGGTGGTAGGGACTCAAGTACTGAAGCCATTACCTTCTGCCTCCCAGGGTGCACATCAGCTGGAAGCCAGCATCAGGAGCAGAGCTGGGATCTGAACCCAGGTGCTCCAAGCAGCAGACATTCCAAGCAGCATTGAACCACTGCACTGAATGTCTGCTCAGGACAGACACTGTCTTATACAAGATATACAACATACTTGGGCCAGTTCTATGGCACAGTAGATTAAAGCCCTGGCCTGAAGTGCTGGCATCCCTTATGGGCGCTGGTTTTAGTCCCAGCTGTTCCTCTTCCAATCCAGCTCTCTACTATGGCCTGGGAAAGCAGTGGAGGATGGCCCAAGTCCTTGGGCCCCTGCACCCGCATGGGAGACCTGGAAGAAGCTCCTGGCTCCTGGCTTCGGATCGTGCAGCTGCGGCCATTGTGGCCATCTGGGGAGTAAACCCGAGGATGGAAGACCACTCTTTGTCTTTCTCTCTCTCTGCCTCTCTACCTCTCTGTAACTCTGTCATTCAAATAAATAAAATAAATCTTAAAAAAGATATAAAACACTCATGAACTATGAAGTAGTGGTAAATACAGTTAAAGACATATAAAACAGCTAAGTTTGATTGCCAGAGGGTGACAACAAACCTGTAGGAATGAACAGGGCCCCTCAGGACCCCTGACGTTAAAGAAGGCGCTCCAGAATGTGCGGGCCTAGCTGGCCCAATCCAGGAGCCAAAGGTGAGCAACAGCCTCCGGCAATTCCGCTGCTCCTCCCGCATCCTGACCCCTCCTTTCAAGCTGACACTACCCTGCTGTCCTCCTTATTTACCTCGCCCCAAGGGAAATGCAGCCAGGAGAAAGCTCTCTTCCAGGTCCTGCAGATCCAGGGACTTCCTAGGATGCATCCTAGTGGCTGTGTCCTAGAGCCAAGGACTGTCGTCGTCAGAAAAGGAAGGGCAGATACAACAGAACCCATCAAGATAGAGCCTGCTGAGGAGGGAAAGGGAGTGGGGCTCCTCTACGGTGCTCCCCACCCCCAGGCCTGTTAGCAGGATTGCAGACTTCAACTGAAAGGCCCACAGGTGAATTGATATTGTAGAAATCATGGGCCAACTACCTACCTCCTGGTGCCCCCCCCCAGTCCCTCCCCGCAGAATGGCCTGGGCACTTCCCTCAATGATGATGGTGATGAAGAAGAGGACAAGGAACGTAGAGGCTCTGTGCCAAGCACTTTGTGAGGTTTTTCTCGTGCAATACCCACAGTCCCTGAAGTGGACACTATCATTCTTCCTAGTTTGGAGGACTCTCAGACTTAGGAGAGTTGAGCAATTTGCACAGGGCACACCTAGCACATGGTGGGGGGGGGGGGCTGTGAAAACTGAAACCCAGCCAGATGCTAGACTCCAGAGCCCCTGTGTTTAATCGCAGAGTAGTACAGCCTCCCACGCTGGTAACATCATACCCAGCTCTAAGGTTTCAAATGTTACCCCCGAAGCTTTCCTTGCTAATCTTTTTCATCCCAGCGTATGGCACACATAGCGCACCGCAGCAGTGGTTATCATTCCTTCATTCAGCGTGTGCTGCACATCCCCTAGCTGGTCTTTGTGAACCTCCCGAGACTTGGCTCTGGATGAACAATTCTACCCTTCCTCTAGGGAAATCCCTTGACCAGTTACTGCCGGACAAGATGAAGGCTTCTTCTACCTGATATGCCTGGTGTCTTCATACAAGAGTACGTCAAAATGTTCATAAAAAGCGGAATTAAAAATAAGTTTATTTTGGTGCAAACACTTTAAAAATCGATGCACTTCCAGAAGTTTTTGAGTATCTCTTATATTTGTGTCTGCTTGCAGCAGTAGCCTCCAATTGCTTCCGGGGTCAGGCAAAGTCCTAAGTCTTTTCCTAGAGCCAGACCAGCAAAGCCACCAACAATTCAGGTCAGCCATATGGAAATTCAGCAAGCTGCAAAACAAGCAGTTGGAGAAACAGCAGGGAGTTCTGCTAGGCAAGGCAGAGCTGCAGGGAGATGCGGAATTCAAGTCGGACTCCTCTCCCTGCATCAACCTCGCAGAGCCTGACCTCTGAGTCCTCCGAAAGGACCAGAATGCGTCTGCTTAAGCTGTGCTGGCTCTGGTGCGGGGGGCTTTTGCCAAAGATTTGTGAGGTCACTTTGAGTAAAACCCTGCCTGGGACATAGAAAGAGCAAAAGTGAGTCCAATTCCTAGGCTCAGTCTTGGGGAAACCTTATCTGTCCCCGATCTAGAAGTACTGAACAGTGTATTCTTAGCCATTTAGGAGACCCACAAAGAAGTTTACTGGGAAGAGCCACAGGAAGGCTGTTTAGAAACTGAAGTCCTCTGGCTGGTTCCTTCTCAAGAAAGCTTTTACAGGTTCTTAGAGTTCCCAGCATGGTTCTCAGCTTTTTAATGGAAGAGACAGACCTTGGAGGATCTTTCTTTCTTTCTTTTGACAGGCAGAGATAGAGAGAGGGAGGGAGACGGAAAGAAGGGTCTTCCTTCCATTGGTTCATCCCCCAAATGGCCGCTATGGCCGGCGCGCTGTGTCGATCTGAAGCCAGGAGCCAGGTGCTTCCTCCTGGTCTCCCATGGGGTGCAGGGCCCAAGCACTTGGGCCATGCTCCACTGCCTTCCTGGGACATAGCAGAGAGCTGGACTGGAAGTGGAGCAACCGGGACAGAATCCGGCACCCCAGCTGGGACTAGAACCCGGGGTGCCGGCGCCGCAAGGCGGAGGATTAGCCTAGTGAGCCACAGCAGTGGCTGGAGACTCTTTCTTAAGATTTGTTTATTTATTTGAAAGGCAGAGCCACACACACACACACACACACACACACAGGGTGGGGGAAGAAATGAGGAGGAGGAGAGAGAGAAAGAGAGATCTTTCTATTGGGTCACTCTCTTTTTAAGATTTATTTCATTTATTTAAAAGAGTTACAGAGAGAGGTAGAGAAAGAGAGAGAGAGAGAGGTCTTCCATCTGCTGATTTATTTCCCAAATGGCTGCAAGGGCCAGAACTGAGCCAATCTGAAGCCAGGAGCCAGGAGCTTCCTCTGGGTCTCCCACATAGGTGCAGACTTGGGTCATCCTTCACTGACTTTGCAGATGTATTAGCAGGGAGCTGGATCAAAAGTGGAGCAGCCGGGACTTGAACCAGAGCCCATATGGGATGCTGGGGCCTTAACCCACTGCACCATAGCACCAGCCCTACTGGTTCACTTTGAACAAATTTTCACAACATCTAGAGCTGGACCAGGCTGAAGCCAGGAGCCAGGGACTTCATTCAAGTCTCCCCACATGGGTGGTAGGGACTCTAGTATTTGGACCATCTTCTAGTGACTTACCAGGTGCATTGACAAGAAGTTGGATTAGAAGCAGAGCAGCCAGGACTGCAGCTGGCACTCTGAAATGTGACGCTGACATCACAAAGAGCAGCTTAACCTGCTGCACCACAAAGTGGCCCCAAAAATCAGAGGAATTCATGCAGTCTCTCAAAAAGGTACACATACGTACAAGATAGTATACAACTTTAGAGAATTCAAGGGCCTCTTGAAGTGCCTCCATGAACTACAAGTTTGGAATTCCCAATGTGACGTATGCAAGCAAGATGATGTTAGATAGTACATGAACAACTACTGCGTGTAGTTTTACTTCCTGAGTATTTATTTTGGTAGGTACTGGCATCATCAATAACACATCAGACCTGTGATTTTGTAAATGTTACTGCTTGGGATAAGGCTAACCTACAAAGTTATAATCAGGATTGAAGTCATTTTTAAGAGGAGCCCTGAGTTGAGGATTAGTGGGGGCAGGGGACCTGCAGGACAGGCTGCACACGCAGGGCTGGGGTTTCAGATACATCACTGTACTTTGTGAAGTCTTTGAGCTGATTCAACAGTCGCATTGCACAGTGAGGAAACCAAGGTCCAGAGTTTTAAATGTCCCACTAGGACTTCCCGATAGTCAGAGTCAGAGCGGAAGAAAGTCCCCAGGGTACCAGATTCCTAGGCCAGGGCATTTCTCTCCAACCTGTGCTGTTTTAACCTCAGAGTTCGTTTGGGTTCATTCTGGTGGCGGAGGGAAGCAGCAGCAGCTCTGCACAGCAGTGGGATTGCGTTGTTTCACAAGGGCTTTTAGGAGCCTTCTCCTCAGGCTCTGGTCGCTGCTTAGGCTTCTAAACAGAAAAAAGTTTTGCAGATGCTTGTCATTCCTCCCACATTGTTAGAGATTTGCCTGTGTATAGTCTCAGGAAATGATCTGATGTTCTCCCCTGGGAGTTTATTCTGTTTAGCTGGAATCATAAGAGAGAGAATCAAGTTGCTGTGTTATGAGGCTTCCCTTCATTTCATTTGGGTTGACTTTGTGCAGGCTGGGCTGGTTGCCAAGTTGAAAACCAGTGGTGCATAAATATAAAGATTTTCTATAAATCCCCTGGATGGGTCAGTCCACCTGGGCAGAGCTGGGTTTGATTCTGAATACATTCTTTGCAGAGGGACAGATGTACGGGACTACGTCCAGAGGAGGGTGACTAGAGGCGGAGGGCGGGGTGGGGGGACTGCAGCCTGTTTCTGGAGCAACAGTGAAAGAAACTCCTGTTGGCTGGCCTGTGAACAGAAGACTCAAGGGACCATTCCATGGTCATTGTTGCTGTTCTTTGAAGGGCTTTTGTGGGGCAAGACCACCAGGACGGCACGGGGGAGACCCACTGTGTTACACATCCAAGAGCCCCGGGTAATGGATGCCACCTACCACCTCAAGGGTCAAGAAGAAAGTGGGCGGGGGGGGGGGGCACCAGGAAAAGTGAGCTGGGGAAGGCGGGAGCTCCAGGGAATTGTGATTCAGGGATGTAGCCTAGAAATCCAATTCGTGTGTGTATGTGTGAAATCTCGATTTTTAAATAATGGCAATGAATTTCAAAAACATTGGAAGACATTATGTGGCCAAACAAAACACATCTGTGGGTTAGTTCTGGCCTGAGGATTTCTTTTGCATCTGTGGGCCGTGATTTATTTTGCTGTTCCCAGCAGATGATCCAGTGGCTGAGCCCAAGCCTGGATTCCCCTCTCCCCGTGTGGCAGCTCCTGTCGTGCGGCCCCGTGCTCGGGACTCGGGGTACTCACAGACTTAGGAGGCATTTTCACCACCCTTTAGGGACAAGAAGTATGAGACGGAGCAGGAACTCTGGGGTTCCAAGCACTGGGGGACTTCTGGAGGTAGAAGTAAGGTCGGGCGATTCCAGCAAACGCGGAGATGTGGATGGTACCTGGAAATTCGGCCCAGACAGAGGCAGGAAATCTGAGTTCTCACACTGTCTTTGACATTCGCTGCTTGTGTGCCCTGGAACAAGTAACTTCTCTGGGTCTTTTTCTTCTGCATGGAAGAAGGGATGGGCCTGGACGGAGTTCTGTGAATTCATGGCTGTCACTCCTCCTACAGGACTTCCAAGTCCCCATTCCCAGTGCACCTTTCTGCAGCACATTTGCACCAACACTGAGCACTCACTCTGCAGATACATCTGGGTCCGTGGCCCCCTCGTTTCCACCCTGAGGCTCTCTCTGCCTTGAAGTCCTTTCTGTACTCTCTATCCATACAACCTCTACTCATCCACCCCCTGGCCAGCCTCTCCTGACCCCAGGCCAGGTCTGTGCTAAGCCTATCCAACCTTCCAACAGAGCAGTCACTATATTTGCACTACTGACTTGCTGTGTGATCAACAGATTCGTGTTCCAGGGGGTTCAATTATACTCATGGTCTCTTCCAACCTGAGTATTTAATGATTCTGGTGTAACTAACCAGAAGCAGATAGATCACTGATTCTCAAGCTTTATTTCTGCCCCGTGCACCTGAGAGAGTACAGTACACTCCCAGAGAGTGCAGTTCACTCTATTGGGCTGAGACACACATAGAGGGGGTGTGTGTTGGGGTGGCTATTTCTGGACAAGATTTGGGTTGAACACAGCAGCTCGCCCTGCCTAATGTGAGTGACCCTCATCCAATTAGAAGGTCTGCATCGAGAAAAAGAAGACTGACCCTCCTTTGAATACAGGGGCTCCTCTGCTAGTCGACCTTTGAACTAGAACATCATTTTTTTCCTACCTTCAGACTTGAATTGAAACATTAAGTCTTCCTGGGTATGGAGCTTGCCAGTCTTTGGGTTGGAGCTATAGTGTGGGCTCACCTAGGTCTCCAGCTTGCTGACTGCTGCCCTTGGGACTTGCCAGCCTCCGTAGTCACAGACACCAGTTCCTTATAATAAGTGTTTGTCACCTCCCTGCCCAGAAGCCTTACTAAATGACACCGGAATGCTGGCAGCTGCCCTGCAGGGTTCTGGAAAGGAAAGGTGAGCTACGTCCCTTAGTTACTATTGAGTACCAAGCAAGCCTACAATACCTGGGAATCATAAAATAGTTTACAATCTCAGATCAGTACATCCTTAGGATACCTGGGTGGATTCCAGCTGGAATTTGGGATATTTTCTCCAGCCCCATCGCCCACCAACCCCCACCCCAGCGAAGGACTCAGGGAGACATGAGACTAAAGGCTAAACCAACTCAGAGTCATTTTGCTCCCAGAGGACTTGTTGCAGTGTCTGGCAGCGTTTTTGGTTGTCACTTTGGGGGATGGGAGATGCTACTGGCTTCTCCTAAGGTAGAAGTCAGAGAGGTTGCTCAACGTCTTAGAGTGCACAAAGCAGGATCTACAGCAAAGAATTGTCTGCTATCAAACACCAGTAGTAGGTTGAGTGGTAGCCAATAACATACATGCCATCTTGTCTATGGAATATATTCCGTGCAAGCAACTGACCAGCAGCACAAAGACAAAGCCATGGCACAGGCTCTCAGTCATGAGCCCAAACTGACTCACCCACAGGAGGCTGTGGAAATGGGAAAGCAAACGTTTGATCTATGTACAGCTTTTTAGGAAAGTAATGCATCAGGAAACCTGGGCGTCCCTGGTGTCCTATGTAGCGTGATTGTGAATCAAGACATACGTTGGTGCCCACACCTTCTTCCTGCCTAAACTTTCCAGTACTGAGCAATTCCAGTGTTCTGGAAACTCTTCAGGAAAACAAGAGACCGGGAAGTTGCAGACAGCAGGGGAAGTGGCACTAGGCTGGGCATTAGGCCACTCTCCAGGCAACCCAAACAGACTCACCTTCCCTTTGTTGGCTTTGATGCCGTCATCAGTGAAATGAGAAGGTTGGGTGGGATGACCTTGTACGTGTTCTTTCTGTTCAGAGAGTACTGAATCTTAGGAGGGCAAGGTGGGAATTCCCTCCCAGAGGTCTACTACTCTCCCAGCCTCTGTGCAAGGCAGGATATCACAGAACTTAGGAAGAGCAGCCTGGGAGTTAGAGAATCTGCTAAACATCAGTTGGAAGTCCCAGCTCCTGCTTTCACTCTCTGTCTTTCTTGGAAAGTTGCTTAAGTAGGAACAGTAATGCTACTTACCTCAATAGACCTTTGCGAGGTTAAATAAGGCATTGTATAAATAGTCTCTGACACAGACTAAACCCTTAATACCTGGAAACTTCTATCATCATCATCATAATTGGTGGTAGTAGTGGGAACCACAGTGATGAATTTAAAAAAAAGATTCGGAAATGGTCTTCACAATAGAAGTTTCGCAATCCACCAGGAATGTCAGGCGAGAGACACTGCAAAGGCTGAAGTGGTGAGCAGAAGCAAGTCCACTGCAAGGCAAAGCAGGGTTTGCATATACAAAGGAGAAGTTAATTCAGCTGGAGGGACAGAGAAGGCTTTGCTTGATAGAAAAGCTGGGATATGTGTGTATTTTGGGGGGCATTTCCTGATGTGTCGGGAAAATCCCTCACTTGTAATGTTTTCTGGATTCTAAGTGCCCCCTTTTACTTTCATAAGCCCCAGTGGAATGGCACATGCAAGTTTGCTGTGTGGTGGTCCACGTCCAGCCTCAGTGTCTGTGGAACTGATGGATTCCACAAATAGTTAATGTTCTGCAAGATCCTCCTACAAAAAGAAGCCAGCACACAAAATCCTCCACGTGCATCCTGAATCCAAGAAGAGGTCCTTGGGAGCAGGACAGATCGCACAAAAGGAGGGCCACAAACAGAATGAGAAAGAGCAGGAAAATGTGTGATGCCTCTTCTGAACAGGAGCTCCAGCAAGGATCTTAAGGAGTGGCGCAGTCGGTTAATCCTCCACCTGCAGTGCCGGCATCTCATATGGGTGCAGGTTCTAGTCCCGGCTGCTCCTCTTCTGATCCAGCTCTCTGCTGTGGCCTGGGAAAGCAGTAGAAGATGGCCCAAGTCCTTGGGCCCCTGCACCTACATGGGAGACCTGGAAGAAGCTCCTGGCTCCTGGCTTCAGATTGGTGCAGTACTGGCCATTGCAGCCATTTGGGAACGGAAACAATGGATGGAAGACCTTTTTCTCTGTCTCTCCCTCTCACTGTCTGTAACTCTACCTGTCAAATAAATAAATAAAAAATCTTAAAAAAAAGAGTAAATGCCCTCTGATTTACCTTCTGTGTGTTCTACATGCCCCACCATCTCTGGGGCTGGCAGAGTAAAGCTACCTGTGCAGGTGGAGAGAAGAATGAGGACAAAAAGGCCCAGAAAATGAAACAAATCTTCTACAGCAGGAATTGAACCACAGATTCGATGTTGAAGCCTGGCCCTCTAATTGAATGCAAGAGACTGCTAAGGGGTAGGACAAACAGTCCTGCCCGCTGTTGACATGAGCAGACCTGGCTTATGGTTCTGGCTTTGCAGTGTGCCTTTTGTGGTATCCCCTACTAGACAGGTTGTAATGGGATTAAACAGGAAGCCACAGGTCAAGGGGCTATTGTAAATGACTAAGTGTTCCTATAAAACAGAACTGCTATTACTGTTATTCCCATAGATGAGGAAATAGAGGTGCAGAGGGGAAGGTCTTCGGCCATGTGCCAGGGCAGTGAGCTGATGGCAGGCTGGGTGGCAGGTTGCTTCCCAGGATGGGGTGCGAGCAGGCCAGGGCACCTGAGCAGCCCAAGCCCTCCCCTTCAGCCAACTTCAGCCAGGGAAGCCTGGGTTGGGGCTGACAAGCTCAGCCAAAGGCATATCCGGTGTGAATTTCAGCAGCCCCTCCTGTTGGAACGCCAAAGCACACAGGTTTGCTGTGGGCAGCCCTGGGGGGCCAAGAGGAAGAGCTCAAGAGAACGTGCGGGAAGCTGAGCCAGCCAGGAGACATGGAACACATTAGCTAGTGTGAAGGGAAGAGGATGCAGAGACACAGTCCACAGCTTGAAATGTTTCCGCCATCTGCAGCAGGAAGGTGAAAGCAACCCGCTGTAGAGCAAACCCAGTTCCAAAGTCCAGGCTGCTTAGGCAAAACACCTCTGAACTTCCTCCCTGTCGAAACCTTTGCACGGATGTTGGTTGTGACGAAGTCATTCCAGTGCAAACAGGCAGAATCTCCACAGCTGCGTTTCCAGTTTGGTTTGCAGAGAGGAGATCATAGCTTAGTGACAAGGCTTTTGATGCAGAGCGGCTTCCATGCCAACTGCCTGTGGTTTGTTGAGCAAAGCCATTGACTTCTTGAGCCAGTGATTCCCTAGTGAGGCATCTAGATGGGCAGAGTTATGAGGTCCCTTCGAGATTGAAAAATGCAAGGGATGTGGGAGAAGAAGCACAAACATTTCTCAAGTACTACTTGCCAAGTATTGTCTTACATATTTCACATATATCTTATCCTGATCCTCGATGGCTTCCATTTAAGGGATTTCCAAGGGGACTTCAAAAAATTCATCAAAAACAGAATTAAAAAATAACTTTATTGTGGTGCAAAAGTTTTTGAAGTCCATACACATGCAAGGTCTTCAAAAAGTTCATGGAAAATGCATATATTTTAAGAAATTATGCATGAATTTCAAAGGGTTTTTTGAACCAAAATAAACCTCTCTCTTAATTCTGTTTTCCCACAAACATTTTAAAGTATCCTTATATTATTATTTTTAGTTTAGATAAAGAATCTGAGATCCAGAGAGTTTTGAGACTTGTCCAAGGTCACACAGCCAATCATCACAAGGTTGGCATTCAAAGTCATGTGTGTGGCTTGTCAAAGACCATGGCAGAATGGAGAGGTTGATGTGCTTGTCCCATGAAAATGTTTTTGTTGTAGAACATGCACTCCTTGTTTCCCTCGTGGGCCTCCCCATGCCCAGCTCTGGACATTTCAGGGGAAAAAGATTCCCAGTGTCAAAGATGGGACACAAAGCGTGTATACTGCAGCTGTCTCAGAACAGCCAATGCTATACACCTCTTCCAAATTTCACATTTAGTGATATGACATTAGTTCCTTGGGTTTGGCCAAGGCTCAAGTGTTTACATCATGGAATAGGCAAACATTCATCCATCTCTGTGAGCCAGCTCAATGGCACACCCTGGATGTTATCTTGTCTCCATCATGAGCTGAGTGAATAAGCATTTAGAAACTTCTAGCAATATGACACTGCTGGGATACCACCACCACCCCTCCCCCACCCCCCGGCCAGGTATTTTGTCTCATTAGGTCGTCAGCTGGAGTTCTGACAGACAGACACTCAGGCTCCCACCAATTTCACAGGATCAAGTTCCTCAGGTGCCCACTGCAGCTGGGGAACTTCTGGTCTAAACAACAAGGTGGAGGTAGGAATTTCTCCCTTGACCTTCCTCCTAAGGATTATAAACAGAACCATAAACAAAGGAAATTGGATCTTGAAAAGGTGGGTGTGTGTAAATATACTTCTGAAGCTCTGTTCCTCTTCTGATGAAATGGGGATCCCTCTCCCTAGGTCTGGGGGTTGCAGAGCAGGTGATTCTGTAGTAACAGTTTTATAAGCAGTGAAACTGTACAATGTGTGGCATTGTGATGACAAAAATAGGAGGATGAGTTTTCCTTTGGCTCTGATTCTCTTGGAGCACTGGGGAACACCTTCCTCTCACCTTCTGCTCCCACAACCTATTTTTGAACTTGGCATATTTTGGCGTAGGGATTAAATGACCAGTGGAGCCAACAAACCTATGCAACTGCCCTGACTGCAGCATTTCCCGGCACCTCTGTTGCTTGCAGCAGCTGATCTGCCTGCCCAGTGCCAACCGCTGGCCCCGGGCCCAGTCTGAAAAGGTACTGCGGTCCCTATCTGCTTTCTTAAAATCTGGCACTTGGCTTCTGGTGTGCTGGCTGCTCCACCTCAAGAGTCTGCTTGCCTTCGGTTTGAAAATTCCCTTCGCCCTGTGTGTTTGCTTATGGCTGACCCAGTTTAGCCAGTGATTTTTCTTATGGGTATAGGGGAAAGTCCTCAGGTCTATGGGGCAGAGGCCAAAGGGCTTAGGGGTACTTGAGATGATCTTGTTGGCCGCCGCCTCCTCCCTAGGTCTGCGTTTCCTCATTGGAGTTTCCCATTGGGGAGCTACTGGCATTTTGTGTGGGATAATTGCCCTGGACATTGCAGGAAGTTTAGCATCCCTCGGCCACAGCTCCTGCATGCCAACAGGGCCGTGTTGTCACTGTGGCAATTCCAGCCATACCTGTGCATTTCCAAATGGCCTTGTAGGAGTAAGTTCTGCTCCAAGACTGTGTTCTAAAGACCTCAGTTTCCCAGCCTAGTAAGTGGGCCAGCGTGGTTTTGCAGAATGAGATGGGCTGTAAGAGCAGCCCCGAGAGTGCCCTTGGGCTGCAAGGAGGGACTATGTCTTTGTCCTGCTAATCACCAAAGTCCTGCTTAGATTTATTTAACTAAAATAACTTATTTGGCAAGAACCTCCTGTGGCTAAAAAAAGGTGTGAAAACCACTGGACTGGAGCAGAGGTTGCTAAATGACAGCCCAAGGGCCCAGTGCATTCTGCAGACATGTTTTGCTTGGCTGCAATTTTAAGTTACTTGGAGATAGCATTGAAAAACCGAGACTTTAGGCTTCTCAGAAAAAAATAAAAAGAAAAAACGAGAATGGGGAGATGGGGAGATCTGGCAACACTGAGCCCAGATTTCCACAAGACGGGGGCACCACCGGTAGAGGCTGCCTGCTTAGGTGGAACCCACCCTGTCCCTCTTTTTTTTTTACACCCTTGGCCCTGTGCAAGGACTGCACGAGTCACAGTTCTTGACACAGAATACCTGGGGGAATTTTTAGAATTCCAGTGCTGGGCCCTACCTGGACTAATTTATTTCCTGTCTCTGGGGTGGACCTGGGTATTAGCACTTTAAAACCCTCTCCAGGTGAGTTGACAGTGCAGATGGGCATGAGATCCAGTAGGAAATCTCTAGTTTGGAAACCTGTCCCCAAAGACGAGGTTCCTGGAGAAATTCTGACTCCCTCCCTTCATGCCCCTCAGACTTCACCCTCCTTCCACACTCACCCTCATCCATCCTCTTTCCTAGTTAGTGAGTTCTTGCCCAGTAGTGCATCCACCAGGCTCCCACTGGGTTCAGCAATTTCTTTCTTTCTTTCTTTCCTTTCTTTCCTTTCTTCCTTCGTTCCTTCGTTCTTAGATTTATTTATTTATTTGAAGGGCAGAGTTACAGAGAGAGAGCAAGCAGGAAGAGAGAGAGAGAGAAAACTTCGATATTCTGGTTCACTCCCCAGATGGCCACAACGGCTAGAGCTGGGTCAATCTGAAGCCAGGAGCCAGGAGCTTCTTCCAGGTCTCTCATAGAGGTGGCAGGGGCCAAGCACTTGGTCCATCTTCCAGGGAGCTGGATCAGAAGTGGAGCAGATGGGACTTGAACTGGCATTCATATGGGATGCTGGCTTTGCAGATTATGGCTTTACCCACTACACCACAGCGCTGGTACCTGGGTACAGCATTTTTCTAATTGGACTAATTGGATCTGATCAGTGTCCTATTTTTACCAAGGTCCCAGAGGGTTCAGATCTTCTTCTTCTTCTTTTTTTTTTAAGATTTATTTATTTATTTGAAAGTCAGAGTTACACAGAGAGAGGAGAGGCAGAGAGAGAGAGAGAGAGAGAGAGATCTTCCATCTGCTGGTTCACTCCCCAGATGGCCGCAATGGCCAGAACTGTGCCGATCCAAAGCCAGGAGCCAGGAGCTTCTTCCCGATCTCCCATGTGGGTACCGGGGCCCAAGGACTTGGGCCATCTTCTACTGCTTTCCCGGGCCATAGCAGAGAGCTGGACAGGAAGTGGAGCAGCTGGGTCTCGAACCAGCACCCATATGGGATACTGGCACTTCAGGCCAGGGCATTAACCCACTGTGCCACAGCGCCGACCCCGAGATCTTCTTCTGTGCCCCAGCCTCACTCACCTAAAAACTCTGCAAACCCCGTAATAAGCCTCTGCATTGAAGCCAAGTGCAGATGCTGGCCTAACCCACCACCTGGAGTGACATTTCCAGGACCCTGGTTAATTGGGTTGGTTAATTCTTTGTTGTGGGGCTGTCACACACATGGAAGGATGTTTAGCATCATCCCTGTCCACAAAGTCCCTAAGAGACAGAATCATACCCATTGAATGCCACTGCTATAAAGGAATGCAAGCCTTCACATGGCTTTAAGGCACAGATCAGGTGCGCTAGTGTTCCAGCTCTTAGGTCACCAACATGCCTTGTATCCTTCCCACCTCTCCATTTCCCTTTACAGCCATCCCTCGCTCTCTGAGAGGAATTGGTTCTAGGATCCCCTGCAGATACCAAACTCCACGCATGCTCAAGCTCCTTATATAGAATGGGCTGCCACTCGCATGTGATCTACCTAATCCTCTTGTTTACTTTAAATTGTCTTTAGATTACTTACAGCACATAGTACAAGGTAAATGTTATATATGTAGTTGTTGTGTTGCTTAGTGAACAACAATGAGAAGAAAAAGTGTAAGTGTATGTGTTCTGTATAGATGCAATTTTTTCTCCAAGATTTTTGATCCAAGGCTAGTTGAACTTGTGGATACAGAGGGTGACTCTACAGTAGGTGGGTGTCTAATTCCAGCCACCTCTAGCGTTCATTACCACACCAGTAATGGCACATGCATTCTCCCAGGTGCACAAACATCTAGAAGTCTTCTTTGATTCTCCTGGTTCTCTCAGTTTATATATCCAAGTGGTCGGCACATCTTACAGGCTTAACCTCCTAAACTCTCAAACCTTCCACAGCTGTCCATCTCTGTGGTTACCAATTACACACACACTTTGGGGGGGGGGCGGTCTGGACTATTGAAATAGCCTCATTCTCTTTCTTACAGTCCAATCTCCTTGATACAGTCTAAGGGATCTTTAAAAAAAAATGAGTTCACATCACTCACCTGTGAAAGATCTTTGAAGGCGTTCCATTCTTGGGATAAAACCCAAACTCCTTATGAGGAACCACGGGACTGATCTGGTCCCAGCCGCCTCCTCCGACCACTTTTCATACTACTTTCCCTTTCTTTCATTCTAGTCAGGGTGACTGCCTTTCCGCTTCGTAACTATACCAAACACTTTCCTGCCTTAGGGCCCTGGCATAGCCCGTTCCCTATGCCTGTCCCTTCTTTCACACTTTGGTTTCTTCTCAAAATTCAGATCTTGTGGTAAGTGTCACTTCTGCAGATGTCACATTAATTAGTCAATATTAATTTAGTCCATTTTAATTGACTAAAACCAGTGACTCCATCATATTATCTATGACCTTCCAAGCAATTATTTCAAATGTTATTATGTTATTTATTAGTTTTATTGCTGTCATGCATTTTGCCCCAGTAGAATATGGGAAGCTAGGTACCTCACCTGCCGTATTCCTTTCTGTACCCCAGAACCTCATCCAGTGCTTGGCACATGGCAGGAGCACAGTGAATCTCTCTTGAAGGAATCGGTGCATTGATAGCAGTGAGCTTCAGGTCCAAGAGTCTCCATGCACTTGTGCCAGATGCTGGCGGCGGCGGCTCTCCCAGCCCTGACATTTCTGGATGCCCTGGCAAAATGTTAGCCCCAATGAAATGTCAATTCTCAGGGGACCACTGGGAGTTCCATGAGTCACTCAGGGGACTATTACTATCTTAGTGCCTCTGTGACCATAATAGGCCTTCTATGATGGACTGATAGAGATTTCTTAAATGTCAGGGCTTGGAGGGAACTTCCATGTAAGCAAAGCCCAGTCTCTACCCTTGACAAGTGGGGAATATGCCAGTTAATGTTGTTGATCACTTATTAACTGCCAACAAAATACATTAAAAGTAAAAAAGATGGGACCACTTTTGACCAGAGGGGCAAATGGTCTCATGCCATTGGTGGAAACACTGCCGTTCCCTGGCCTGGGGAAATCCTCCTGGCGCTGAGTGAGACCGTGATTTTCACTGTAAGCCCCGAGGTTGGCAGAAAAACTGATCTCAAAGAGTTTGTGAAACTTTCTTACATCTGCTATCAAAAGGGAATTGAGTTCTTCAAGGAAGGATTATACTCTCTCAACTTAAAATAGATAGGGCTTGATGCTAAGCTTTCATTGTCCATCAGCGCAGAATAGAGGAAAAAATTCATGAACTTGTCAAAGATTAAAAGACAGAAAGGAAAGAAAGGTGTTGTAAAGGAAGAAGGAAAAGGGAAAACAAGGTGCTGTGTGAGACTGGTTGGAGATGCTGAGGTCCAGCAGAGAGACTGAGGTCAAGGAAGGAGTGAGGTTCTCTAGCACTCTCCGTCTCTCTCTGCCAAGACTCTGGCCCATGACGCTGTGCAGATCCCTTAGGAAGTCGAAATGAGTGGAACAACTGATCGTGAAGTAATACCTAGAATTCTGTCTATTTGCACTTTTCATTCAAAGCCATGGACACATCCCCCAGTAGAACCAAGGACATGCTCCGACATCTTGCTAGCCCACTTATTCAGAATCAGAAAAAGCTGCTGGACCAGAATGACAGAATGAGATAACAAGCAGTAAAATGAACAGACGCTTCCTTATACAGGAGTAATTAACTAGCACGATGAAGTTTCTGATGACACCCCTCCCCCCGTAGAGTTTTTCCCCAGAGCCTGCAATTCAAAACACATTGGATTAAAACCAAGCATAAAAGCCCCGGCTTTTGTATGTGTGCTTTTTAAAGCTTACAAAATGCTTTCTCCCTCATACTTTATTTCATGTAAATGTCACAACAAACCTGGGAGGTATCACTCTTCTCAAGTTACCAACAAGGAAATGAAAACTCCTGGAGACTGAGGGATTTGCCCAAGGTCACTTATGGCACCTGTCAGCTGCCATTTGTTCTCCACTCCCTTCCTCTGGCTTTCCCAGGCTCTGCTCAGCATCCAGAGGCCTCCACACTCCAGATTCCTTCACCCCGGGGCTTCAAGGAAGGTTGGCTACTGGGAGTCAATGACAGGAAACTGAAGGAGGAGAAGGAGAAGCCTGAGTTTCTCCTCCTGTCTGTCTCCGGTGGGTTCTCCCACGGTACTTCTCCCACAGTAACTTCATGTGCTTGGTATCTCTGGCTCCTGCCAAATGCCCTGGCTCCCGGATCTGGTAACACCACCTTCTCCTGTGTCCCCCCAGGCTCAGGAGCAGTCGCATCTTCCTGCTATTGCTCATCTCTGTGATGCTTCACCATCCCCTGTTTGGCTTCTCAGCTTTTCCATCACCTGTGCATCCAATTTCTCATACAGTAGTTCCTACTGATCTGCAGGGCACACATTCCAAGATCCCCAGTGGAAGTCTGAAGCTACAGATAGTACCAAACCCTATATACAGGAAGTATGGCTACTAAGCTACTACTTAGGGAAAGAGGGGGTAGTGTGTATAGTGTGGATATGCTGGACAAAGGGGAGCATTATGTTCCATGCGGACAGACCAGGACTACTTGAGGTTTCATCATGCTGCCCAGAATGGCATGCCTTTTAAACATATGAATTATTTCTCTCTGGAATTCTCCATGTAACATTCTTGGACTGCAGTGAACTGAAAGTAAATGAAACTGTGAACAGCAAAACTCTGGATAAGAGGCAGGGTGGAGGTGCTGGTGGCGACTACAGCATTTAGTCTCGTGTGCTGTTAGACCTGGAGTGGTTTCCAGTTTCCTGGTTGGACTCCTATGGAACCAGCTGGCTGGGGAGTCACCGCTATGAGGAGCCACAGGTAGGGCAGAGGCAGACCAGGGGTGCAGAGCAGAGGTGGTGTGCGCACACATGTCTGTCAGTGCCTTTCACTATGTAGAAGTAAGAACATTTTCATCTGGAACTGGGCTTACATATCTTTGGCTCTAGAGGCCCTAACACAGTATCTGGCAAGTAGGAGGCACCAGTACATGTTTCCTGACCTAATCTATTTGTTTGGTAAAACAAATTCAGCCACAGCAGCTCTTTAGTTTATCTCTAGTCTATAAAAGGCACCAGCAAGCCATTCTGCCATACGTTACAGAGCCACACAGGGAAACGGCATCATGAGTGATTTCTATAGGACCATTCTGGCTTTGAACTGCAGTAGTATTTTAGATGGGATGATATTACCTAGGTGAAAGTTGGGTAAAAGTACAACTGCCTAAAAAAAAAAGAGAGTGGGTAAAAACTCCATGAAAGAGATAAGAAAGCACGGACAAAAGCATTCTTTTGAATGATCTCAGTTGTTATCCGCTTTTGCAGGAAGAGTTTAACTGAGCTGGCCAGTGGGCTGGGCTTGGGAGACCTGGTTGCTGGCCTCCGCTCTGCCGGTAAGTCGCTGTGTGGCCGTGGGGAGTCACTTCTCTTTGGCCCTCAGTTTCCTTTCTGGCAAAATAAGAAGGTAGCATGAAAAGATTGCTTGCTAAAAGACCCAGTCAGTTGTTAGCATCTAAAGAATCAAGCCCAATTTTATTATCAAATCCAGTAAAACTGCACCTGCTCTGGCCCCAGCCTACCTTTCCAGCCTCACCTCCCTTGCCAGCCTTCTGCTGAGCCAGCCGCTCACACACCCCGACCTGTGCAGTCCTGGTTGCTCTGCTTCTGTCCTCTGCTCTCTTTATCCTATTTTGTGGCTCCACTTATTCTTCTTCTCTCTGCAGTGGTCTCAGATTCCACCTTCTATTGGAGTAAAAATAATAAGACTCCTTGTCATTGAAGGGCAGTATGAGGTACAGGATAAAAAAGTGGACTTTGGATCCAGCATAATGGGCTCAAGGCCTGGGCCTGCCATCCAATAGTTGCATGATATGGGCTGAGTTACTACTGGCTACTGCCTGCTTTCTTCCTCTGCAAAGGAGAATAATAACAGTACCTGTATTAAATTTCTTATGTAGAAAGACCTAGAATGATTCCCACTTTTCTGGCTGCATAGAATTAACTTGCTTGGAAATAACTATTATGGGAGACTTAAATCAGGCAGAAATGGACAGAGACAGCAAACCACTGGTATGTGTGTGCACACGTGTGTCTGTGTGTGCATATGTGTTTGTGTGTACAATTTCCTGTTAAGCAGTGAAAATCTTTCTTCTAGGACCTAAACTTGTGTATTCTTGGCTCTTTGGAGTTGAGTACAGTGATTGACACAGCAGACACCTGTAAATGCTGACACTGAAGATGGGCAAGGATTAATTGAGATAATATATTCACAGGATGTGGCATGTAGAATTGTTCAACAGTGCAGCTATTATGATTCTTAACCATTCTCTGTTCTATAAGGCTTTGTGTTGTCCTGTGGACATGATTATTGCACTGTCATGTTGTATTTTTGTCAGGCTGTCCCTTTCATTTTTTAAATTTTTTTAAAGAATTATTTATTTATTTGAAAGGCAGAGTTACAGAGACCAGAGGCAGAGAGAGAGAAAGAGATAGTTTGCCATCTGCTGGTTCACCCCCAAGATGGTTGCAATGGCCAGAGCTGCCCCCATCTGAAGCCAGGAGCCAGGAGCTAGATCATAAGTGGAGCAGCCGGGACTTGAACCAGAGCCCATATGAGCTGCCAGCATTGTAGGCGGTAGCTTTATCGGCTATGCCACAGCGCTGGTTCCCATCCCTTTCATTAAAATGTGGGCTATATTCCTAAAGTTGTATTTATGAAATGCATGAAGCTTGTATTCCTTATATAAAAGGTTTCTGAGAAAAAATAAAATGTGGGCTAGTGAAGGAGAGGGGACTCTAGGGCCGTGTTGTCTTTCCCCAGATTCATGGGTTGGAGCTGTATTGCCCAGGACCTCAGTGTGTGACTGTTTTTGGAGATAGGGCCTTTTAAATGGTGACTAAGTGAAAACAAAGCTGTTGGGGGTGCACCCTAGCCCTATCTGCCTGGTGTCCATTTAAGAAGAGGAGATTAGGAGACAGAGAGAGATACAGGGGTGTGCACACACAGAGGAGAGACTGTGCTAAGAGGCCGTAAGAGAGACCTCATCTGCGGACCAAGGAGCAAGGCCTTGGTGGAAACCAGCAATGCCGGCCCTCGGGCTTCTGACCTCCAGAACTGTGGGAAAACAAATTTCAGCGTGTAAGCCACAAGCCTGTGGTATTTTGTTATGGCAGCCTAAGACACTAATAGACTATCTTTTTATTCACTCATTCAATAAAGTTTCCAGCGCATCCAACACATGCCAGGCTCTGATTTGTGCAGTAAGGCACAGAGTGCTGAGAAAAACAAAGAAAAAGAACCTCCGCTCCGAGGAAGCTTGCAGTCTCTCAGGAGAGATGGACAGCAAGGAGATGACGCCCAAGAAGTCGGCGTGGGGACAGCCAAGAAGGAGGGGTTCGCGCAGTCTGAGGGCTCGGACAGCAGAATGGGGTGGAAAAGCAAGGCGGTGCAGGTCTGTACGGCTGGATCCCATCGAAGCCACAGTGCTGTGCTCACAGCCAACGCTCTGTGAATGCCAGTTGGCTTTTAAGGATGGCCGCAGCCCTCTCAGCTCTCTATGGGGACTGACGGGGCTTCTTAGCCTTCGCTGCAAGGGCAGTGGAACAACTGAAGGGTAGGAGGAAGAGGAAGTGGCTTCTCGCCTCAGCTCCGCCACAAGCTGGTGGTGACTGGGACAACGCCCTTCCCCTGTCTGGACCTCCGTTTCCTTATCTTCAAAAACGAAGAGGTTGGGGCACTTCATCTGTAGGTTCCCTTTTAGCTCAGTGAAATCTTTTTTTGAGACCTCCTTATATGAAAGAAACATATATGAAATGGAGAAGGGAGGGAGGAGATGGAAAGACGTGGAAAGGAGAAAGCTGGCGGGCAGGAAAAGAGAAAGAGGAAGGAAGAGTGAGCCGATGAACTTGATTTGCAGGCAAGAGCCTTCCTGTGGCCTTAGACTTCCCTCGGAGCCCCCTTTGCAGAACTTGTGGCAAGTCTCGTGGTTTAGCAGCAACCTGGGAGTTCAGCTGCCTAGATCCTGGCTGCTGCAGGCAACACAGGTCAGTCGACATCTTTATGCCCCAGTTTATCATCTGCACACTGAGGATAACAGTACTGGTATCACGATGCTGTGCGGATTGAATGGAATGAGGGTTGTAAAAATTTTTGCATAGAAGCTGGGACATGGAGTTTTGCTAGTGTTATTGTCAGCATCGGTGAAGCAGAGGAAGGCTCTTCCAGGTATTCTCTGTGAATCTTGATGGACTGTGTTCTCATGATAGCCTAGTGCTGGATCTGGAATCTCAGCACCGAAATGGGGCACATGCATGCAGGAATGCCTGGGAGAGGAACTGGGGAGCAAGTGCATGCAATTCTAGGCCTTTTTGCTCTTGGTTCCTATCAGATTAGGGTCACTAGACTGTAAGTTATAGAAAACACTATTTTTTTTTCAGTGCCCAGAGTTAATTTAAAGGATGGAAAGATGGAGTTCATGGAGAGGCCACATTCCAGAGAGAAGCTGACAGGAGCCATTGTATTTGAAAATGTGGAGAAGGAGTAAGATGTGAGCACGTTGTTCCAAACGTGAGATGGCAGAATTCTGATCAAATTGTGGGAAGAGCGGTCAGTTCGGATAACGGCTTTGAGGGTGACCTGGAGAGAACTGGATTGCGAATGTGGATTAGGATCCATTTTGGAGGGTCTCAAGGCTGAGGAGTCAGAATTCCACCCTGCAGGCCGTGGGCAGCTACTGAGAGTTTCCGAATAGAAGAGTGGCTGGATTATTGTTTCACTTCAGATCACTGAAAGACAGTCACGCTGGTGACAAGCGTCGATTTCAAGATGCGTGGGGAGGTCAGAGATTATGGAAAGCATATGGAAGCAGCTCTGCTAACCACCCGACTGCTGATTTGGATGGGTCCACACATTGCAGATCATCCAGTGTACCACCTGTCCCTCCGCAAAGTGCACACGCCCTCCTTTCACACAGTGAAACAATGCACTACTCAACAATACTTACCCTTGCCACCTGTAATCCACTCATTCTTCTGTTGTATTATAGTTCACTTAATTTTAAAAAAAAATTTATTATTTGAAAATCATAGTTACAGAGAGAGGGAGATAGAGAGAGAGATAGAGAGATAATCTTCCAATTGCTGGCTCACTCCCCAGATGGTAGCAATGGCTTCATCTGGGTCTCCCACTGGGTGGCAGGGGCCCAAACACTGGGGCCATCCATCTTCTACTGCTTTTCCAAGGCCATTAACAGGGAGATGGATAGGAAGTGGAGCAGCCGAGACACAAACTAGCACCCATATAGGATGCCTGCTTTGCCGGTGGTGGCTTTACTGCTACGCCACAGCATCAGCCCTTTATAGTTCACTTAAAATAATATGATAGCTGGGGACCGGCGCTGTGGTGTAGTAGGTTAAAGCAGCCACCTGCCGTGCTGGCATTCCATATGGACACCAGTTTGAGTCCTGGCTGCTCTACTTCTGATCCATCTCTTAGCTATGGCTTGGGAAAGCAGTGGAAAATGGCCCAAGTCCTTGGACCCCTGCACCCATGTGGGAACCTGGAAGAAGCTCCTGGCTTCTGGCTATGGATCAGCGCAGCTCCAGCTGTTGTGGCCAGTTGGGGAGTGACCCAGTGGATGGAAGACCTCTTTCTCTCTTCCTCTCCTTCTCTCTCTGCATAACTCTGACTTTCAAATAAATAAATAAATCTTTAAAAATGTATAATATGATAGCTACAACTTGCTGAATCTGTTCTCTGGTACAGTAATGAATGTGTTATGACCATTCTAGAGAAAAAGACAATTTCCTGTGATAAAGGGAAAAATAATAAAATGACTAATCATGTTGTTTTTCTTTCATTTGGAGTAAATATTTGTTTTGTGTGTGTTTTAAAACATGGTCAATTATGAGAGTGTATGTGTGTATTCTAGGCACAATACATATTCACATATTAATGGTTTGCTAACAAACTTTTACCAAAGTGGATGCATCTGCAAAGGAGTTTGGAGAGAAGGATCAAGGGTATTCCAATTAAATGAGCCTGATCATTGGACAGTCAGCTATAATGTTTTCTTACTGGGTTTCTCAAAGACATTATTATCCAAAACTCTATCTTTTAACTTAGCCACTAGCCTGAAACTGATGGCATAGCTGGGTCTCAGTTCCTCTGTATGGGGTTTACTCCCGCCTGACTTGTACCAGCTCTGCCAAGACCAAAGGAGCAGGTCTTTATTTCAGCGGTTAAGCTGCCACTAGGGGTGTCTACATCTCATCCTGGAATGGGGTTTTGAGTCCTGACTGCTTCTAGTTCTAGCTGCTGCACAGCCTGTGAGGCAGCAAGTGATAGCTCAAGTTCTTGCATCTCTCCCGTACACATGGGAGATCTGGATGGAATGACCGGCTCCTGGCTTTGGCCTGGTCAGGTTCTGGCTATCTGGGGAGTGAACCAGTGGAGAGATCTTTATCTTTCTTTCTATCTTTCTGCCTTTCAAATTAATAATAATAATAAAAAGACTCTGGGCAAGACAGTTCCCTCTCTGTATCTGTTTCCTTCTTAAAATGAGGAATGTTGTCATTTTTAATATTCTTTTCAGTCTGCTAAGATTGAATGCCTATGGGTATTTGGAAACTCCAGTCTTCCATGCCTAAGTGTTAATTAATTTCAGCAGGAGATCATCCCTGGGGTAAGAGGCTCCATTAGATGTGACCAGGACCTGCCTCTATTTCTCTATTCACTCCATTCACTCATGAACACATTTGCTGGTTTATCTTTCAGTCAGGAAGTTTAAGAAGCAGCACCTTTTAAACGCAGACATTTGACTTAACAACTAGATCATCAACTAAGTCAATTGCCACTGAACAAGGCTACAGAAAACACAAAATCATGGCTGTGTCTGTTGACAGCCCCTGGAAAGAAAACAATATCTTTGACCCAACTGTTCACAGCCAGGAATAGTTATCACAGTATCTGAAAGTCAAGTTCTATTAGAATGATTTGGACAGAGGACAGATTAATTAGAAAAAAAAGTTAGGTTATCAGTGTTGCATAATAGGGAAATATTTAATTTTGATCCTTTTATATTAAATAGTCTGTAACACTTAAGTAACAGTTTAAAATACTGCTTTATAGAGGGGAGGGAGGGATAGGAAGAGATTGTTTTGCAGGTACTAAGTGATAATTATATAGGCAAAAGAAGTTGTGGAACTGTATTGCTCAGTCAGGTGATTGTAGACAGAAATAATGTGTGAGTGTGTACATGCTAGCAGAGAGGATTTTGAATGTTTTCACCAAAAATAACAAATGTTTCAGGAGATGGCTATGTATGCTTACTCTTAATTGACCATTGTATAACGTGTGTACCTGTTGAGAAATCACATGGTACTCTACAGATATGTTCAATTTTTATGAATCAGTTAAATATCAAAGTTAAAAATGGACGACTTTATAACATGTGTGGACACAATATAATGACAAATAAAAAAGCAAAATATAAACTATAATTAGCATATCTGTTTTATTAAAGCCATGTTATCAAATATATTAAAGCTATATTATCAAATGTATATACATAGGAAAAAAAACTAGGAAAAAAGAGATACCCCAAAAGTGTCAACAGAAGTAGTATCCAGAAGCAGGAAGATGGATGACTCTTATTGGCTCCTTTTTATTTTCCTGTGTTTCAAATTTTCTTCAAAAGGCATTTGTCTGTGTATCATTCAGCAGTATTTCTTGTGTGTCAACTATGAGCCAATTGTGTTCAGACACTGGAGATAGAGGCACATCCTGGCCCGCCCTCCATTGAGCAGGCACAGACCATAAACAAGGAAAACAAGTAAAGAAGCACGATGCTGCAGGTGGCTGGTGTGCTGTGGAGGCCTCCGGTCAGGGCAGTGGGAAAGAGTGAAGAGGACCATTCTTGTGCCTCTGCTGTGTGGTCAGAAGAGCAGCCCTGAGGAGGTGCCCTCTGAGCTGAGGCTGAACAACACAAAGAAGCCAGAAGATCTGGGGAAGAGTTTTCCCATAAGGGGGACGAGCAAAGCTAAGGGGCAGGCGGAAGGTCGGGGTCACCAAAGCACAGTGCACAAGGAATACAAGCTGGGGTTTGTACACGGCGATTTGGCCATGCCAGGCTTCTAAGGCCTGGGACGAAGTCTATCCATGTGCAGTGGGGGACAGAGAAAGGTTTCACCTGGGGAATGACAAGGCTGTGTGCCCCACAGATGATGCTGGTGCCAGTGCGAAAGGGTTCCTGGGAAGTGGAGGCTCCTGGAAGCAGGGAAGCCTCTTAGGAAGTGTACTTTGCTTTACAATTTGGCAATGCTGTGTTTCCGGTTTCCCCAACTGTAAAATATGATACTTGGGCAAGGCTGTTGATTTCTAAGGCTCTCGTGTTGCTCAATACATAAACAGGGTATTATTTTCTGTGCGCGTTTACCTTCTCTAAAAGCATGTAAGTTTCTCGAACCCAGAACCTAGTCTTGTTGCTCTGTGTTTCCAGGGCACCGCCTGCCCTACTTAGGTTCAAGTCAGTCTACAACCTGGCATTGCTAAGTCTGGGTGCGTTCCGGGTCCTTGGTGTGAGTTTTCTGCGTTGCTTTGGGATCTTCCCTGCCGAGGGTCATAGGGAGCCACTGAGGACTTTTGAGCAAGGCTGACTTCTGCACACTGGGGCAGTCCTGGAGGGGGCCTGGGAGGGTCCAGCAGTGGAAGCAGGGAGACAGAGACACTTGCTGTCTTAACAAAGACAGCCCTGGGCCATGATATTCAGGGAGCCCCCCAGTGACAGCGAGAGATGGCAGGTGCAGCAGCAGACATGGATCCGCACAAGAACACCTCCCTCGGTGGCAGGCCCTCACACACTGAGCGATGAGAAAGTGTGCGGCCCCGCCTGTTTATAGATGGCGGAAATGAGGCACGAAGAGACCAAGTGACTCATGTGCTGAGGATTTCTGACTGCAGGGCCTTCTCAGCTGATGTGAAAAGCAGACTCCACTTAGGGAGTCGTCTAAGGGGGGGTGGGGCTTTGCCTGTGCCAAAATGGAAAGGAGGGGAAGAGCTGGGGGTGGGGGTGGGGGGCAAGAATCCTGGGCAGAGAGAGTGACACAGGCTCCAGGACCCTAATTTTAACACTCCCATAACGCAGCAAGGGCTGAAATCGGCCACAGAACTTGTGTTTTGAAACCAGAACAGATCAAACAAAAGAAACAAGCAAAACTGGAGTCAGCCAGCTGATAATCAGAGCATGCAGATCCAACAAAAATAGATCAGAGACTCTTTCCCCAGAGACACACAGCCTGGAGATCCTGGGACCAAACCTCTCATATGAAAGGTGGGGAGAGAAGTGAGTGTCACGCCCCAGAGGGAGACATCAGCGAGGCCAGCAGAATTGGGGTGGGCTGGAACCAGCTCTCCTCATTCTGAGTTCATGGTCGTCTCACCCCCTCATCGCTAATTCTGGGCCCAACTCTTTCTTTGCTAAACCTGCAGACAAAGACCCGGGACCAGCAGGGCGGGGTCACCAAAGTGATCTCTTAGCATCTTGTTTGTACTGTGTGTTGTCATGTGCACATGCACACACACACACACACACAGCTTTGGTTTGTTAACTTTTCCTCCAAGTGAGCCCCATGAACCAATAGCATTCCTTAAATATCTGGACTTACTGCCCCATTTCAGAGGCACAGCTCAAAGAACCCACAGCAACCCTGGTTCCACTCCAGTCCCTTTATTTTACAGACAAGGACCGGATTCCCAAAGTCCAGTTTGCAAAGTCCCTTAAGCCAAATGCTGAGGCAACCTGCCCTCAGATGCCCTGGCTCTTTCTAGACTGCAAAAAGGAAAACAGTTGTTTAACACACATGTGCCTGTTTATATTCTCAAGCACGTATTTGCTAAAGGAAAATGTTAGCAAGACCATTTCCACCTTACTACTTTTTATTATTATCATTCTGGCAAGGGGCCTGATTAGCGAGTTTCTAAAGAATTCTTCCATTTCTTCGGAAGTTTGTGCTGCAATGACAGTCATGACTGCAGCATTCGCTACGTGCATACTGACCAGAGGTCCACCGGGTACTGGACACTCCACTGCACCTTTTATGGGCTTTTAGTCTCTTAATTTTCAAAATGCTAGGGTGCACCTGACATGTCCGTTTTTGTTTGTTTGATTTTTCCACATAGAGGAAATAAAGCTCGGGTGGCTTAGAAAACTTCCCCAGGACACAGAAACTGGGAGTGACGGCGGAGCAGGCACTTGAGCCTCTGTAGGGGTTCTGTTTCACCGGAGGTTTCCATTTGTGTGAGGCAGTCTGGCCATCCTAGCAGAGTGTAGGGCTGGGTTTCTCTGGATCCTCTCCTCCTCTGGTCCCACAAGTGGGGCTAGGGACTTGAGGTGATGTCTGAGGCTAATAAGCCCCTCGCAGAGGCTTGGGGTGGGTGACCCAAGTTTGCTGAGCTATTAAAGGGCCTGTTCACTTTGGAAGACTAATCTCCATGAGGGGTTTAAAAGGCACGTGCTCGGCCCTAGGTGTGCAGAGAATATATTGAGGTTCAGTGTAGGAGGCACGGACTTCGGCTGCAGAAAGCAAACAGAACACAGAGCACAGTCCTACAGGAAAGTTGGCTTGGCAGGCCCTTCCACGCGTCATGCGAGCCCCTTTTCTCAGCTGATTTCCCCCAGTGTCCCTGGTGGTGTCCCCAGGAACAGGGAGCTCATTACCCTTCAGACTATTCTAATTGTTAGAAAGTTCTTGCCTCTTGCTCAACCAGGAATCTGCCTCCCAGATGTGTCCACACCTTGGGTCTGGATCTGCCCTTTGGTTTACAGAGACTGAGCCCACTTCCTCCCTACCCAGCAGCACTCTGGCTATTTGAGGAAAATGTTCATTTTATATATTAGCATTCCCCTGAGTGTGCTGAGCAGGGTAGTAAGTTTGCACGATGTTACGAGGTGTCCTTATAAAACAAACAGACAGAAACCCAGAAATAGCCTTCTCTGGGCAAACCAGGTTAAACCAGGTGAGGCAGGTGTGCTTCCTGCAAGACTTTTCATGATGCTGCTGCAGACTGTGGACTCCCAAAAGCAAATACTGGTCCACAGCGTTTCCCAAATACTTGCCCTCAAAACCCCTTTCCCTCCGGTGTACCTCTGACTTTTCCGTACATCCGTGGTTTGGAAAGTGCTTCTCTACCCCAATCTAGATTCTTACTGTCATTCATTTCCGCATAAACAGCCAATCTCCCCCACTGTTCATTTTGAGACCCAGTGTTGAGATTTTTTCCCCTGATTTTGTCTTGTTCTCTACGAGGGCTGTCAGATTGAGTTACAGGGTGCCCGGTTAAATCGGAGCTGCAGATAAAGGATAATTTCGTTTTTGTAAAACCATGTCCCTCGTAACATTTGGAACAGACTTAAATGGAAAGGAGTATCCATTGCTTATCTGAAATTCAAATTTAACTTGGTGTCGTGTATTTTTATTTAGCAAATCTGGCAAGTCTCAAGCGGGTGTTTGGCCTAGCAGTTTGTATGTGTCTCAGGATGTCTGCATCCATAGCCGAAGGCCTAGGTTCAAGTCCCAGCTCTGCTCCTGGTTCTTGCTCCCTCCTAATGCACGGCCTGAGAGGCAGCAGGTTTTGGCTCAAGTCGCTGGGTCCCTGCCACCCACATGGGAGGCCTGGATTGAGTTTTAGCTCCTGGTTTTCCCCTGGCTCAGCTCTGACTGTTGTGGGCATTTGGGAATGAATCAGCAGATAAGAGCTCGCTCTCCCTCTCTCTCTGTCTCTGTCTCTCTCTCTCTCTCTGTTTCTCCCCCTTTCTTTCTCTCATTCTGCCTTATAAACAAACAAGTAAAATTATTTTAAATGTGGCAAATCTAAATGGTCCCAAGTGCCCCATTATCTTGAAATAATCAGTCCCTGAACATTAGGGAGGAGGAATATCTGAGAGGTAAACCAAGACCCTGATTTGAGAACCCTGGGACTCACTTTCAACTCTGTTCTTCCCTGAGATATTTTAAAAGGGAAATAATCATAACTTATGGATCATTCGAGAGCAGTGTGAAGTTCACTTCACACCAGATAACTTTCTGAACACACTGACAAAATCCAGAAACCAATTTCCCATCCCACACCCCTGTTTATAAGTATGAAGTACTTCAAAAAGTTCTTGTAAAATGGAATTAAAAGATAAGTTTGTTTTGGTGCAAAAGTCTTTGAAATCCATGCATATTTTTGAATACTCCTTGTATATTTACATTTCCCTGAATGTTAGTATAAGGGGACTAGATCCAAATACAATTTATAATTCCCCTTTCTTGTCTCTCTTCCCCATCAGACTGTAAGAAATTTAATGGCAGGCACCAGCCATGTCCATCTTGGTCACTGCTATGTCCCTGGTAGTTAGTACAAGTTCTGGCACATACAAATGTTCAAAAATAAGTTATGTCAGATAGGTGCTGTGGCACAGAGGGTTTAGTCACCATTTGGGATGTCCACAGTTCATATCAGAGTGGCCAGGATTGAGTCCTGTCTCTGCTTCCCATCTAGCCCGCTTCCTGCTAATGTGCACCCTGAGAGTCGGCAGGCGACGGCTCAAGTAACTGGGTCCCTGCCACCCTTGTGGGAGACCTGGACAGAGTTCCTGCTTCTGATTTTGGCCTGGTCTAGCCTCAGCTGTTGGAGGCATTGGGGTAGTGAACTAGAGGATAGAAGCACTCTCTCTCTCTCTCTTTCTCTCTCTCTCTCTCTCTCCCCATCTCTCTTAAACTGCCTCTCAAATTAAAAAAATATATATATGAACGAACGCATGAGTCTCAATACTTGGAAGCTGAGGGACCCAGGTAAACCCACATTCCGAGGAGGAGCTGGCCACAGCTTGGCTCATTGTTGGGATTTGTCATCCAGCCTAACCTTCGCCAACCTCATTACTGAATATTCTGTTCACCTGTGCTGAAGGCAGTTGTGTTGGAAGACATGTGTGCAAAACAAGAACATCTAATTACTGTGACTAAAATAAAACATTTCAGCCAAACACAAGCCGTTTTCAAGAAGTTGAATTACTTCCCAGATCCTGCAGTTTTTACCGAGGTGTGGAACTTGGCCCTTAAAACAGGCTGGCGCAGTCTCCAGTGAGTGTGGGGTTGGGACTAATCACACCAGGCCTCCCCACGGAAACATCCTGATCCAAGAGAAAACAGGCAAGGTGACCCAGGACAGCCTTGGAAGACCCGGAGCTGCTGACAGGACCCAAGACCCCAGAGTCCTCCCTCCTAGTGCACCTGCTGACTGGCTTAGCTGGGAGAGCTGAGTGCAGCCCACCCTCAGCAGGAGCTTATTCCAGCTTGGGGCTCCTCAGCATCAAAGGGTCCTGGGGGCTCCCCCTGGGAATTGCTTATCTGCTACTTAGCAGCTGTGGCTCCAGTGCAAGGGAGCTTTGCCCTGGCTTCAGAAGATAAAACACACCAGAAAGCAGAGAAAGGCAGTGAGAACAGTCCCGGATGTCAGGAGGGTAGCAGAGTTCCCTGAGTTCAAGTGTGAAGACCTGAGTTACAGGTCCAATCCTGACAAGTATCAGCGTCCTTAGGCAAATCTTTAACCCCCGATATTTGTGTCTGGAAGGGGGAACAGCCACGCCTCAGACACCCTGGAGTCACTGTGAGGATTAGACGTAATCCTGGCAGATCTAAAAGCTCTTGGTAAACTGCCAAACACCGGATCAATACGTGGGATTGTCGTTACACAGTGTCCCCTTGAGCTCTGTGGTCTTCCGTAGTCCGGCGGATCAGGTAGCTGTGCCAGGGTAGTAGGAGAGAGCACCGAGATGGGGAGAAAGAAGGACACGGCCTACACAGCCTGCAGCAAAATGGAAGCAGCGTCAGCTGGGAGTGTTGTCGAGGGGTCCTTCTAGTCACAGAGGAAAGCATCCCCGAGTTCACACTGCAAAACGTACATCTCAGTGGGTAATGGTCTCTGGAATACCAACCATGCCCCTGGGGACATCTTCTTGGCCTGCACCTGCGAGGCTCTAGGTGAGCCTTTAATTCTGCATGAATGTTTCTTTTGCTGTCCTGGGGAGCCTGTCGTTGGCTCTGGTCAAGGCCTTTGCTGGCTTTGTAGGGAATAGGAACCAAATGTACACAAGCATGAGTCTATTTCATTGGGAAAATTACACAGGGGTGTTGTAGCTGATAGACTTGCTACTTCCTCTGCTACGTGCACTGAAGGCAAATTCATGAATGGATAAATACATTATTTATATTTAATAGTAACATTATAAAATGTTAAATAGATGTTTACTGCACCAAGGCAATAGAGAAACAGATGGACATCCTTCCTATAAGCTTTGCCTGCCTGTTCCTCTATGTTCACATTTCACACAGTGGTTGCTTCCTGGGATATATTACTTCTAATCCCACCACAGTCCCCACCAGGACCCAATAGCCTCTGATTTTCCCCATTGTTATTTGTGTTCACTTCTTGATATTATTGGCTCTCTGCAAAAAGGACTGCAAGCCTGGGGCTGGCCAGAGGCTCTGCTTACAACTCTGGGAGGGCACAAGGCAATCTTTATGCAACCCGATCTGCCCATCCTCCCCTCCTTGCCAGGCCAGGAATAGTTCGTGATCATGTTCTGGAAGAAACCGCACCTTGTCACTGGATGCTCTGAGCCAAGAAGAGGGGGAGCGGCGCTGGAGGCCTAAGTGTGAGGCCAAGCAGCAAAGCCCAGAGGAAACTCCAAAGGCAGAGGGTTCAGGTCGGAAGCACCACTTCACTAGCACGTGCTCCCAGGGCTGGCATAGGTCTGTTGGTCCCCAGTGAGGAGGTGCTTTGCTGCCTCCCAACACCCACTGGGTTTCTCTACACATAAATATGAACCTGTACCCTTACACTGTATATACATCTGTACATAGAAATACTGAGGAGTTTGTTCCGGGAGGCTGAATCTGTGGGTGAATGCTTACTTGTGAATGTGCATTTCTAAGAAAACACACAGGTGCCCGTCTGAACCCATATGTGTGCCCTGATGTATGGAAGAATGTTGTTGAATCAGTAAGTGCCTCTTCAGAGACATTCTGTCAAAACACTAATCTGATCTCTGCAGCAAGCATCATGGCTTCTAAATGCTCTTGGAGTAAAGACCCAAATCCTTACTGCAACCTGATAGGCCCTTTGGGATGTGGCTCCTGCCTGCCTCTTCCAGGCTCATCCTGCACCATGATGAGCCCTGCACGTCTCTGCATACCAGCTACACTGCCCTACACCGAGTGCCTCTCGTTCACGAGGCTTCCTTTCACCATTGGGCATTTGGACGGGCTTTTCTCTCAAGTGGTATGCTCTTAAGATCTTTGCGTCCATCCATCAGCTGTCAGCTGAAACTTCACTTCACTGCGGGGACCTTTGTTGACCTCTCAGAATGAGTCAGATTTCTTCAAACATCCTGTGTTTCCTTCACAGCACCTACCGCACTGGCAATTCTGTATGCATTTTAGAAAATAGGTCTCTTCCACACAAACTTAGTAAGGGCAATATTGACTTCTTTTTCTTCTTTACTCGATGGTTTGTACTTTCTAACAGTTTACAGTATATAATCGGAGTTTAATATTTCTGTATTGAAGCAAGGTTGTCTGTACTCTCCTAGGGAGGGGCCAGCATTTGAACCTGTGTGTCCTCAGGTACCATTGTGACTGTGGTTCCATAGCATGGTATATTTGCTTATTTGGAGCACACAGAGTGTACCCAGAATTCCCTATGTGTAAGGGGAGGATGTTTAGGTCTGAGTATGTTTGTGCCTTTACGTGTGTCCCTTTTTATATAGGGCTAGACACAAAAGATCCTAGGTGTATACACACAGCTATGTGAAAATGCATGGGTGTACATTTGTGTTGAAATGGGTGTTGGGTGCTTTCTGTTGCAATCAGAACACCCGAGACTAGGTCATTTACAAAGAAAAGAGATTTATTTTGGCTCACAGTTGTAGAGGCTGCAAAGTCCAAGACTTGGCAGATGCATCTGGTGAGGGCTTTGTACCACTTCAATTCACGGTGAAAAGCAGAAAGACAAGCAGGCGTATGTGCAGGAGACAAAGCACAGGGGTGGGGGACACGGGGAGTGGAGGGAGCCAGCCTCACTTCATCACACTCTGTTTTCGTTAGAATGCCCCACCGAAAGGCCCTCTCACCACCCAGAGGCTCCACTTCCCGCCACCGCACAAGGGCAATCAAATTTCAATGTGAATTTCAAAGGAGACGAATGTATTCAAACCACGGCAGCATCCATGAAACAGCCTCTGTGTGTGCTTCTTTGGGTGTGTGCAAATGTGGAGGTGTATGTGTGAGTAATAGTCTCTTCTGCAGCTGGGCGGGTCCCCTTCCGATTTCTAAGTAGGAGCGTTTATGTACATTAAGCAAGTTGATTTATACAGACCTTAGTACGGTTTGACTTAACCCAAGGCAGGGCTTCTGGGTGAGGAAAGGAACCTGTCACTGGAGTAAAATTCTTTTTTCTTCCTGGTGCTAGCTCCTGACCTCTAAACCTCTGTGGAGGGCAGGGGACCAGGTGACAGTGATGCTGTTTCAATGCCAGACTTGTACTCGAGTGTTCAATTGCTTGAAGCACTTTATTAGTATCTTCCTCTTTTACAGTAATGATTGTTCATTTATAAGTTGTTTGTTCAGATTACATAGAAAAATTGTGACTCTGCATTTTGGAAAGGATGATAACCTGTGTGAACACATGCAGCTATGAAGGATCAGCTTTTAGGTGCCTGTGTTTCCTACTCCAGAGCAGAAAGGGGCAGAGAGGAAGTAAGCGATGTCGCCAGGGCACCTACCCATGATCCTTGACACAGCTGCTCCACCATCCTTGAGGGAACCTGGGGCAGAATACACAGTGCTGGCCCCCAGCTATGTTCCTGCTAAGTCAACCATCAGGGATGGTGGTCAGGAAGGGGCATTTTCTCAGAAGTTCCCTCAAATCATTTTTTGCGCTTTATAAACTTTGGGAACCAATTGCAGCAAAGAACAATAATGTCAAGAAATTGATTCTAAACTGATGCCATTAGCTCTACTGTGCTTCTACAAGAAGAGATTTCTGGGGGCTGGTTTGGGGTACAGAGGTTAGGCCACCACTTGTGACACCTGCATCCCATATCAGAGCACTGGGTCAAGTCCCAGCTGCTCTACTTCTGATCCAGCTCCCTGATAATGCACCTGGGAAAGCAACTGAAGATGGACCAAGTGTTTGGGTCCCTGCCACCCATAGGAGAATCCTGGATGGAGTTCCAGACTCCTGACTTCAGCCTGACCCAGCCCCGGCTATTGTGACCACTAGGGGAGTGAACCAGCCAATGGAAGATCTCTTTTTCTCTTTATCTACCTCTCTCTGTGCTGCTCTGACTTTTAAATAAATATAATGAATCTAATAAATAAATAAATATACAAATACATATAATAAATCTTTTGGGAAGAAAAAAGAAGAGGTTTCTTTGGCAGCCATATGTCCTGGAGGTTGACCCTCCACTCTTTTAGGCTGAGACTGTTAGCTGAGCATTTGGCTTTATAGAGAAACACTGTGGGAGATGAAACAAGAAACAAAGTCTGCGTGGTGGTGAGCAGAACAGGCTTGTTGCAGTACATACCAGCAGAACTGTGAGTGCAGTGCCTCTCAAACACAGCAAAAGAAAACAAAACACCCACAACACACGATCAGCGCTGTCGACCAGATTCAGAAACATCTAAAGGGATTTTTATAAAAAGAAAAACTAGACAGCAGAAGAGACTCAAAACTGGGATGCTGAAGGAAAATCCCCAAACAGAGGCAGCTGTGGATTCTGGGTACAGGCCATAGATTGCAAAACCAATACGGTGGCGTGGTTGAAGAGAAAGCAGGAGTTCGCTAGGATTCTGCGTGTGCTTTGTCATGGGTGGTGGTGTTGTGATTGAAACACTGTTTTCTCTTCCTGGATAAGCAAACACATTTAGAAACTCCAGTCTTCCCCTCTGAACAATGAAAAACAATGCTACAGCTGGCCAGGAGAGACAGTGTTCCTGGTCCCTGTAGCTTCCTTGCCTGGGGACCCCAGCTGCTCCAAGCCTTAGCGTCACAGCCTGCGCACAGAGCAGGTAAGGGCACTGCCCAGGCCAGTCCTGCCCTGGGATTCTTTCATGAGAAACTTAGGTGCTGACATAGATGTGGGCAGAGAAATGAGACGAGTACTCGATTGATTTCCAGATGTCAAGGGCTTCCTGACCCAAAAGTGGTGATTTGACTCAGCACAAACCAGTGTGCTGTCATGGGCTCCTCCCTCTGCCCTCCCACCTGGCAAGGGCAGCTCAGTCAATCCATGCCTGAATAACGATGGGAGACAGAGTGATGCCGACTCTGGGTGGTTTCCCAACCTGCACTGAGTCACAGCCTCCCTAGACAGCATGGACTTGCCCCATGATGCCAAGGATCAGAAATGAATCTGGCCCCTCTGAAAAGAAACCTTGAAGAATTAGAAAAAGCTACATCCTCAAAACCATTGCACTGCTGGTCTTTTCCCTGCTTCTCTCTTATCTGATCCTCAGCAGGAGAGAGACGAGTGACCTGTCACTGGAGGGAAAGCACAGGAACCCTTGTTGAGAAACCTGAATTCACTCCAGTGGGTTGGGTGAGCTTGGAAAACTTAAATTCTCAGCTGCCTAATTTACAACACAACCACAACCATAACAGTGCTACTTCGTAGGGTTGCTGTGAGTGCTAAGAGGTTATACATGAAAATGCTTGACTGATAGGAAGCACTCTGTGGTGATGAGCTATTGCCAGGAACTCTGTGACGCTTTTCAAATAGCAGGTGTTGGTCATAATGTGACTTGAAGAGACTTGTTTTAACACAAACCAACAGGCTGGGCCAGAGGCAGTGAACCGTGTAGCAAGGACCCTGTCCTGGGAGTTCAGTGGTCAGTTTCCCATGCTCTTAAAGTAGATTTGAGGCCAGGTGCAGAGAGTGTGCTTTCAACAAGGCAAGGACAGAAGCAACTTCTCATCTACAGGCGATATTATGTGCTTGTAGGGCTGCATTCTGTTTGACAAAATCTCTCTAATCTTGTTCCTCAAAATGTGGTGCATGGACCACCTGCATTGGGAGAAGCTGGAAAAAACTTGCTAAAATGCAGATTCGTGGACCTCAGCTCAGATCTCCTAATTCGAACTCCCTGGAGGTGGTGATTCTTTGGCAGCATCATGTATGAGAACTGCTAGACACCAGGCCAATGGGCAGCAGGAATTATATCTGTATCATATTAAACACAGAAGTATACTCAAGGATGGAGGCATTGTAGTGCAGTGGGTTAACATTTTGGAGAGCCTGTTTGAATCCCAGCTCCTCTGCTTCTGATCCAGCTTCCTGCTAACGCACCCAGGAAGGTAGCAGATGATAGCCCAAGTGCATGGATCCTTTTCAACCACATAGATTGAGTTCCAGGCTTCGGGCTTCAGCTTGGCCCAATCCTGTCTGCTGCAGGCATTTGGGGAATGAACAAAAGCATGGAAAAAAATCTCTCTGTTTGTCTTGTCCTTTCTCTGTGTTACTCTGACTTTCAAATATATTTCAAGTGGGCATTTGTAAAAGTATTAGCAGTGGAGCCAAAATGGTATGAATAATCTGATTCAGTTTTTGTTCAAAAGCATATGTGTACACATTTGTGCAGCCATGCTTAGAACAAAGACTGGAAGCATATACATGGTTACCTCATTTTGTGTTTTACTCTCAATTGTTCTCTACTATCTACTACTCCTTTAAAGGGAAAAAAGTGTGCCTTTAAGATAAAAACAATATAGCTAGATGTGCAACAAAGAGACAGAAGACTTCCTGAAGTCTTACAGAATTTAGGAGAAAGAAGAAAAAATAGGACTCAAATAGACCGCCAAGCATCTCTCTTTAGAGATAATAAAAATATAGAGACGATGTGTGGCCTGCAAGGCTACCCAGGTTGTTTGTGGCTGGGCTAGGACAGACCTGAGGTCTCCAGGCTTTTGGGTCAAAGGGCTTTGAAGTGCTCTGCGCTGGCCAGGGACCTGCCTCCCTTCCTTCCCATCCTGTGAGGGTGACAGAAAGAGCACAGGAAGTGCAGTGATTGGGAGGGTGGAGAGGATGTACTAGCCTCTACAGAGGCTACTTCGCCGTTCTCATTCTTCTCTCTTTGGGAGTTAGTAGGTCATTTGCAAAAGGCATGGGAAGAGCAGCTGATGAAAAGACCTACTAGTTTGGAAAACTGCTTAACCTTATTGCTCTATTTCTGGATGTTCCTCCATGGCCAAGGACTGTTCAGATCCTGATTTCCCCGGGAGGCTTCCCATTTGGGAATGCAGTGAAACCTCGGAAATGCAGAGGAATTGGCGAGAAGGCCAGCTGGAATTAGGAAGCAGTCTGAATACTTTTTAAGGACACTCAGGTCTATTGCTTTAAAGGACCTAGGATCATAGATTTGGAACAAGACTAATACAGCCTCCTGCTCAGCTCAGGAGCTCAGTGCTTCACTCTGCACCAGGCTTCATCTGGCTTCTCCTGAATGCTGCCATAGACAAGATGCTTAGTATTCTGAAAACCTGTCACTCTTAGCAAAGGCTTCCTTCACCCGAGCTGGAATCTGCCTTCCTATAAGTTCTGCTTGCTCTCCATTATTAGTGGACAGCGGGTATTCTGTTTCCCCCAGATGGTCCTCAAATATTTGAAAGCTGGTGTCATGCACCAGGTAGCCCCTCACAGCATCATGTTCTGCAGGCTAGCCACTTCCAGAGTATTTAGACTTTGCTTATACGACACATGTCATCAGCTCTAATTAGAAACATAAATGGCTAGCTCTAATCAGCCTCCAGATTACGATGTAAATCCAGAGCTGAGCTGAGTTTAGACATCAGTTGCTCTAGCCTTGTTATTTCACAGATGTGCAACCTGAGGTCCACTGAGCAAAACCTCATCACCCAGCTTCAGAGAGCTTGAGAAAGGGAATGAGGGAAGGAGAGACCTGAACCCTAGCTGTGTGACTCTCCCTCTGCCTCTTATTATTCATAAAATGCCAGCATTTCTCAGGCTCTTAAACGTGCTTGGGAAATTTGTTCTCTTAGGCATTTCAAAACTTCCTCTTTCAAATTGTGTTTGTGCCATCAGTGAAGAAGGAATCAGCACAGAACTGAACTCAGTAGAGGCTGTACTGTCCATAGAAGTATGGCTCAAAGTGCACTAATCTTCTTTACTGTCAGAAATTCATCTGCTTTGCCCTAATTCGCTACACCCGAATGGACACCGTACATCTAGGGGCACCCAAACCTGCCACATTTCCACAAGATTCAGCTCCCCCACTCAGGTCAGGGGATCTTCCCAACTTTGGCCCTGAGAATGCGTTAGCCAGGATGTGCAGTGCTGTGTCTCTGCTGTACCCTGCTGTGCTCACTGTACAGTTTCCTATCTTCTTTTCCATTTGGCCTGATTCTCCCATGAAAAGATGAAGCAAAGACACAGAGAAGCAAAGGAGGCACTGCAGTGATTGGGTCCTGTCCAGGACCCCAGCAACCCTCAGTCACATGCTGTGAAGGGAACATTCCTCCCTGCCCTGACCCGCAGCGTTCTCCCCTTCTCTCAACAAGGTATTGCATTTCCAGTCCTTACACTTGTCCTGGCACACAGCAGAGGCTGCCTCATGCTGCTTCCTGGTGTGCACGGGGGCATGGCTCCGTGGACACTGGGATCACATTGATGTGTGTGCTAGACCTGACTCTGCAACGAGCCGAGTTGAGTCGTGTGGCTTCGGCGAGTTATTTAATCTTTCGGAATCTCGGTTCCGTCATTTGTTAGATGAGGACAATTATGCTGCCTACATCATAACCTTGTGAAGATGACATAATGCCTAACAGGTGCCTAGCGCAGTCCTTACCATTTCATAAGATTCCATAAAAGGCGTCTGTTTAGTGTTATTAAGGTTATATTCCATATAAACAACTTGTTCATGCTGCATGCAGCAAATACTTAATAAATCTGAAGGTACTTTAAACAGTGCATGGAAAATGGAATTGAAAGATAAGTTTATATGAGTGCCAAAAAAATTGAAACTCATGCACAGTCATACCCCGAATTGATTCTGGCTTAGGCTGTGTTTGGTGGTGGGTTCAGAATCGGAAAACTTTTAAGCACCTTGGAAGAGCAGTCCCTGCTCCCAAACTCTCTATCCCCCAGATTCCTTCCTCTAGTAATTATCTCAGCGGGAGGCCCACGCTGTCCTTCCATGGTTCACACCTGTCAGCTTGCATCTCAGGATAAAGTTCTCATTTGACAGACTCTGAGAACTTGCTGTCCAGGCAAAGAAAACTCTGGTGATGAATCCAACACAAACCTTATGTAACCAGCACGTCGGCAAACAGAGGGACAGAGAGACGCAGGGAAACAAAGCCACACAAAAGGAGAGGAAAGCCAGGGATTGAGATATGCCCAGAACGCCAAGGTCCCTGAAGTTCATCAAAGTTCTTGTATTTATCGTGCGCCTAACGGACTAAAAGAACGCTGTACTTTTAAATCAAATGATGTTGATGCTCCTTTATCCAAAGAACAGACGTATTATTGACACAGTTTACTGGTAATACTTATGAATACTTTATACTTATATATAGTGACATAGGACTTACACATGATGTCAGACTGGTTTGCAACTCTGTGTTTGAAATAAGACCTGGGAAACTTCTACCTGGGATAAAGTCTGGAATTCCTGACAGATCACAAAGAGTTAAGGAATCTCCTGGCTTCCTTGAATGCGGAGAATGTCCTAGTGGATTCTTGGAGTGAAATGAACAGTTCTTTCCCTCGTCCCTCTTGCAGATTACTTATTTATTCCCCGAATTTTGTGTTAACGACTCAAAGGAAATAAAAACATCTGCTGAAATGAAGTTGTTATATTACAGCCCAGGACAAGCTTCCGCAGCTGAGGGTAAGGACAGAACCCAGTGACAGTGCGGCTGCCAGGGGACCACAGCTCGTGGCAGGGCAGTCTGGCTAGCTGCTCTGCCATCCTGGCTGCTTACCTTGGGCAGGTCATTCCCTGGCTTGTGGTCTTTTCAGGTCTCTTTTCTATTGCCCCTGTGAGGTTACAGAAGCATGCAGATAGCAGGAGAAGCCCAGGGCAGGACAGCATGAGAACAGGTATGAGAACGCTAGGAGAAAGTAAAAATGCTAAAGGCACATGCTCTCCGATTCCAGAGACACTCCTGGCACTCTCCCGGGAGCTCAGTGCTTGCCCAGATACCCCCTCAGCGAGCTGACAGGAAGCAGTGAAGGCCAGTGCTTTTCTGGTTGGGGACCTTGGCTGGGACAGAAGGGAAGAGAGAAGTTGAGTCAGCCACATGAGCCAGTGAAATGGCAATGACCCCTGTATGCAGATCCTCCACAGCCTGGCGTTGCCAAGGAGGGCGATCCACTCCATCAAACCTGGGCCAAGCTCTGGCTCAGAACACACAGGCAAAAATAGAAAGGGGCTGCGAGAAGAAATGTGTTTACTTTTGTGATTCCACCCCCTGCACCTCTTAACAGTAGTATAATCTCTCTAGAAACAGAAAGTAACGGCCCACAGGCCTCGCCTCCATTGATAAACCCTCCCAAACAACCCATATACAGACTGAAAGCCTTCTTCAAGTCTCCTGGTCACTTTCTGGGCAGCTGGAGAGCAGGTTCACAGGGATAGCAGCACACAGGGAGAGTGTACTGGCCTGGGGTCTGTCTCTAAAAGGCCCCTCTCTGTGGCTCTGCAAGATAAAGCGTTTGCACAAAGCGGAATCCAAATACGCATTTAGATTTTAAAGTTTGCCTCCACGGCTCTCTCCCAGGTCTGATATTGTCCTTCAACAGGTATTCGAAAGTGCTGGAGATTTTTTTTTTTTTTTTGTCATGACTCGGAGGTGCTATTGGCATCGCATGGGCAGAAGCTAGGGATATTGCTCCACATTCAGTGATGCATGGCATAATCCCACAACGGGCACTCTCAAGGCTGATAATGCTGAGGGTGCCGAGGAGAGCCAGTGGGAGAGGGAAGAAGAGGCAAAAGTAAAGAAGAAGGGTTAAAACCCTGTTTCTAGGCCGTTAAGTAGTCATCAGTCACGTGCTTTCCAGCTTCTCTCCCTAGGACCAGTGTCATTTTATTTTCCCTTGGAATCACGTTTGGGTTGCTTTCTCGCAAGAACATCTTCCTTATCCTTAAAATGCAAAGCCCTGATGCAATACAAAGAGCTCTACTAGAAGATACAGCTGAGATATTAAAAAAAAGAGTTCTTAAATGAGTAGAACTGGGAGGTGGGGGCGGGGGGGGGGCGGTGAGGTGGCAGGTAAAGGGACAAACTGTATGCCCAGAGCTCTGTTTCTGTGAGTCAGTGTTTCTGAGGTCACAGAACAGAATAACACCCGAGGGCAGACTGAGCTATGCTGAGAACAGGCAGAACCGATGTGGGTCACAAGGGTTAGGAGAGATACAGGTTTGCCACAGCAGAGTCAGAGGCGAACGAAAGGGTTAAGCAATCAGTGCGTGTCATTCTTGTATCATTCCACATTAAGCCGCCAGGCAGTTATGACAAATAGTTACCTGCGGTTTCCAGTGGGAGAGGCAAGGACACTCCAGTCAAGGGGCTTTGGAGAAACAGGTGCAATGAAGTCATGGTCAAACAATTTATTTACTGTAAACTTTAGACTTTGCTCAGGAAAACAAGTGAAGCTGCCCCCTCGAATCCCTGCCTACAACACCCGGTCCGAGCAAACAGGAGGAGCTGGGAAGAGTCCACGTTCACAGCTGAGAGGTCCGGGATACTCAAGATCCTCAAGTCCAAGGGTGCAGGAAGGAAAAATCTCCTTCAGGTACAAATTACCAGCAGCAATATATTACCCCTAATACTTGACCACTGAGGTAGATACACGGAGAAGTCATCAAAACGTAGCAGACCCAGGTCCTCTAGGACTCAAGCCCTTCGGACATAAACTTAGGTGTTCCATGCAAAAGAGGAACTGAACTGTACAAGAAACAAATAATCACTCAAATACATCTTCTCTCTTTTTTTTTTTTTTACAGGTTAAAAAAGATTAAAAAAAAAGGCAGAAGGCTGCCTTCCTTCTGCGTCTCTCTATACAGTTTTATTCTAAATGTGTTACACTCAAGTTAAATAGTCTGTTTAGTGTTCTGTTGGGGGAGGGGTCCTTAAAAAGTAGAAAAACTGCATTACAGCAGTGAGTCATTTGTCCTACAGTTCCTGCCGGGGGGATCAATGCTATCGTTAGGCACGGTACCTTGACAGTTCACAAAGTCTTCCATGCCCGGGGGGTCCTCACACAGCAGCTCGCTTTCTTTCTCTTGCTCCAGGTGATAGCTACTCTGCTCCCCTGTGTACTCAGTTTTGCCAGTGCTGTTGCTGGAGTAGCCATTCCCGTAGGCCTTCAAAGAAGACCTGCGCAAGCACAGAAGCTCCTGGAAGGCAATCCTGAAGTCTGGGCTCCGGCAGTAGATGAGCGGGTTGAAAGCAGAGTTGACATAGCCCACCCAGTTGAGGAGGATGTAAACTTCCTTCGGGATGAGGTTGTCCTGGATCACGTGCACGATGTTGACGATGAAGAAGGGCAGCCAGCAGAGGGTGAATGTGCCCATGATGATGCCTAACGTCTTGAGGGCTTTGTGTTCCTTCAAGCAGAACTTGGAGGACCTGCGAAGTCCATGTCCATGCCCGCTTCGCCCATCCTGCTCCACCTGGCTGAGGTTTTGGGCATGGAACCGGCCCTCTGATTTGTCAATCTTCTGGAGCTGCTTTTTGGCCACCTGGAAGACCCTGGAGTAGACGAAGACCATGACCACCAGGGGCAAGTAGAACGACACGATGGAGGAGGCAATGGCATAGGCTTGGTTCGTGAAGAAGTCACAGCAGGTCTCCTTGGCGTAGCAGTTGATGGCTTCCTGATGGGTGGCCCTGTACCAGTGCATCTGGATGGGCAGAAAGGAGGTAAGGCCCGACACGATCCACACCATCAGAATGACCACGCGCGCCTTATTCTTGGTCAGCAGGCTTTGGTACTTGAAGGGTGAGGTGATGGCGAAATAGCGATCCACTGCGATCACGCACAGGGTCTCAATGCTGGCAGTGACGCACAGCACATCAATGGAAGTCCAAAACTCGCACCAGAAGTTACCAAAAGTCCACATTTTCATGAGAATGTGGCTCGCCCCAAAGGGTACCACCGCTAAACCCATAACCAGGTCAGCACACGCCAGTGAGGTGATGAAGTAATTTGTGACCGTCTGTAGACGTTCAAACTTGGCAATGGCTGTGATAACCAGAACGTTGCCAAACACGATGGCCAGAACAATCAGAGACATGACGATGGCCAGACCCACCACCCACGCCTCGTCTGTTTCCTGCGAGATGTCGTGGTCCGGCGCGTGACTTCCATTGGGCGCTAGCAAGAAATCGCTGCCGTTCCCGGGTTGCCCCATGGCTCGCAGGCGGGCAGGTGAGCGCCCGGGGGCGGCTGGCGGCACAGTGGCCCCGCCTCAGCGTGCGCACCTCCGGAGGGGCGCTGCGGACCGCGAGCGGACTCCTGGAAGCTTCATTCAGCGGCCGTAGTTGGATGCGGAGGGTCGCGTGGGTCACGTCCGGCGCACTCGGCTTGTGGGTTGCTCTGAGCCCTCCGTGCCCGCCAGCTCCAGCCTGCACTTCAGAGAAGCCGCCTCAGAGTGCGTTCTGCCCGTTATGTGCTCAGGACTTCGGGGCCACTGCCTCCCAGTGACGTGAGGCAACTTTCGGCCAATGGCGTGCCCGCAGCCCCGAAGGGGCGAGGCACCTCTCCCCTTCGCTTCCCTCCCCTTGCCCGCCCTCTCCTGGGGCTGGCCCGGGTGGCAGGCGGGCCACCACTCCCGGGCTGGCTCCTGAGTGCTAAAGCGGGGGCTGCGGGCTCAGCAGCGAACCAGCGAACTGAGCTCCTCTCCCTCCGGCTGCTACCTGTCTGCCCTGGGCGCTTGTGCGCATAATGGCGCTCGCGACATTTGGAAACAGGGACCAGAGTGCCATCAGAACTTGTACATACAAGCACGATGCACCCCTACGGACATGCTCAGACTTATCTGGAACTCAGGGAGACACGACACACCCACCCAGCGCACCAACATGCCTCTCGCGCGCGCTCACACACCCACCCAGCGCACCAACAAGCCTCGCGCGCGCTCACACGCAACCCACAAGCACTGTTGCCGGCAGTCACGGCTCACACGCGGTCAGAGTCAGACATAGAAGCAGCCAAGGGCACAAAGGCACGGACAGGCACACGGAAAGAAGTAAACACACTCTACGCACATAGAGGTGCGTGCGCGCTGGGACTTGGGAGCGCACAGAGCCACAGAGGCACGCGACCCTGTGCGGGTACCCACAGCTCTTCTGGCTCAAGCCCTCAATTGCCACACACCCCCGTGCTCCACCTCTCCCCACCCCGTCACCCTTTCAAACATTTGGCAAGATCACAGGAGATGACTTAAACAGCTGCCGATTCCCTCAGCACGGTCCCTGTCAGTTACTTTGAATGCTCTCCTCGGGAAGGCGGAGAGTTGGGAAGGTTTTACTCTGCGTTTCACTGCAGCTTGGCTGTGTATGGACCTAGCTTGTGATGGCGAAGAAAGTTGCGTGGTTTTGTTGCTGATTGTTGAGAGTGTAGCAGCCCCCCTTCTGTCATCTGTTGGAATGGAGATGCACTGAAAATGAAACAGATTTCCTTTCAAACGTAATGTCTTTGATAACCCCATGGCAACTGCAGAAAAAGCAATCTTTTCAGAGGCTAGATAATTTGTATCTGTTGGATTGAACCATATGAAGTTGCCTTGGTTGGTTGCCTCTGATTTACAAGAATGGACATTTCATACAGTTTGTAACATTATGACTGTACTAACTTTAAGAATGTTTTGAAACTGTGGAAAGATGATTTTTCCAAAAAAAAAGTCAAACCAAGCCTTGAAACTAAATGTCTTTGTTCATGAAATATTACCCTTTGCATCTGGCATATGACTTTAATGTTAAAAAGAAATTTGATTTTCAGGGTTTGGTTTCATATGTACCAGTGAGGTCTTTGAACAACTGAAAGTGCTTTGTGCAGCCTAACCAAACATATTTTGTAGGTTACATAATACTGTAACAATGGCCAACATTTATAGGACGTTCTGCTATGTGCTTTTCATGCATTATTCCATGTAATCCTTCCACAGTCCCATGGGACAGGGTGTGTGGTGTGTGTGTGTGTGTGTGTGTGTGTGACTATTTTTAGCTTAATTCACAAATGGGGCTCTAAGAGGAAAATAGGTTGCCTGGGGGCTATGATGAAGCAGTGCCAGAAGTTGGATTTGAACCCAAGTCTACCGGACTTTAAGGCCTTTCTTTTAATCTTGTCAATGTGCCCTCGTATTACAGTCAGAGCAGAGTGGAGGCGACGGAAGAGGCACCATAACTGGAGCCGAGCACCCAGGCTCCACAGTCATCTAATGTGGAACTTTCTAGTGTACTTTCCTTAGGCAAATCATAAAGAAGAAACCTGATTTCTTCCATCTTTAAGGGAGGAATATAGTCACTTCCCCTGGAATGAGAATTAGTGATCCAATATATTGCACATATAAATGTCATACTCATATGGGCAGTCAGCAAAGTTTATACAAATTACTTAGTCATTTAGAATGTGTTGCTAGTATCGTCTGCCAGAACAAGACACTGCTTTAGGACAAAACCAAGTTTTGTCTTTACTCCAGAAGAAAAACTCTGCAACAAAATATAACCCACGTGTCCTTTTAACCTCCTTCAGCAGGAGAAATTGTCTTTTTGCAAGACAGATGCCTTTAAGAGCAAATATTTCCCTTATAATCCACGAATATTAATTAAGGTTCCATTATGTTCACCTGGTTTGCAAAGTATAGACGCCCTATGTTTGTATTTTCCAAAATCGGCTCTGGTGTGATGCATTTTAGGAAGAGGCAGTGTCTGTTATGCAACAGTGCTTCTTTAAATACATGGCCACCATGAATGGTCCTTCCTGTTTGTGAAGTTATGGAATAAGTAAGCAAATTGTTTAAGCTTCCCATGGCCAATAGAGAACAAAGAAAACCTCTTTAGGATAAACATTAATTGATCCTTTGTTTACATAAGTTCAAGTCACCTACAAATTCGAATATTTTGGGAAACATCTTTATAAAAGCACGCGCGAAAATTCTGGACTTAAGCCTACCAACCTTGACCAACAGGAAATCAATCTCTCTCCCTCTCGCTCATTCCCCATCTCTTCTCTGTTTCATCATCAAGCAGGTAGGAACTTCAGGATGTTGTTTTCTTTCCAAGAGACTTGTGTCCTGATCTTGTTTTAGAATTTCAGAATTAGGCCGGCACCACGGCTCACTAGGCTAATCCTCCACCTTGTGGCGACGGCGCACCGGGTTCTAGTCCCGGTCGGGGCGCCGGATTCTGTCCCGGTTGCCCCTCTTCCAGGCCAGCTCTCTGCTGTGGCCAGGGAGTACAGTGGAGGATGGCCCAAGCACTTGGGCCCTGCACCCTATGGGAGACCAGGATAAATACCTGGCTCCTGCCATCGGATCAGCGCGGTGTGCCGGCCGCGGCGGCCATTGGAGGGTGAACCAACGGCAAAGGAAGACCTTTCTCTCTGTCTCTCTCTCTCTCACTGTCCACTCTGCCTGTCAAAAAATTAAAATAAATAAATAAATGTCTATTAAAAAAAAGAATTTCAGAATTAGAGAAAGCTAGAATAGGAGAGAATAGAATGGATCGCTTAGTTTATTTCCCTCCATTTGCAAAAGAGGAAGCTGAAGTGAAGAATTGAGAAGCATCTGGTTCAGGGTGGTAGGGTGATGAGGAGTCCAGGTCTGCGCTGGACCTATTCCCACTGCCCAGCTCTGCTGTTGCTTGTTGTGCCTGTGGCCTGTTAATGCTCCATCAGAACTGGGAGTTCTTAGTAGACTAAGTGCACTTTTATCCGATGTGAGAAAAAGCAGGCTCTTTTATGGTGATTGTTAGTGTCTACTTACATATTTTGTCAATCCCTTAAAACACAGATTTGTCACTTCCTGCTGCAGAGCAGGCCAAAAAAATTTTTTTTTACATTTTGATTTACCTAAGGGATATTTGAATAGGTGTAAGATTTCTAAAATATCAGGGAATATCCTCTCAGCACGAGCTGCACAGCTCAGGAAAATGGTATCCTGGCTCTGGGGCTTAGACACAGCTTCCCTGTCTTTATGGTTCTTAGGCGGGAAGCGTCTGTGCATTTGTCTTGCTGAAAATAAATGTTCTTTAATAATATCTCTCTAAAACATCGTCTCATTCAATGTACGTTAGATTAGATTAAATGCATGTAAAGTACCTGATGGGATGTTTTAGTAAAGGCATCTGTTACTGTTACTGTCTTATTTCTGAATCAGAACATATATATGGGATGCTTACCAATCTCATCAGATTATACATGTGAAAGGACACTTTGAGCTTAGGTAATGAGTAGTTTATTTTTAATTTGAATTTCTATGAAAATGTTTTTTAAAATGGAACAAAACTTGGTTCCTTAGAAAGAAATATGGTTCTGAAAACTACCATCATCACCGAGTTACCTAGCAAGGTGAATGGCAGTGGGCTCTGGATGCAGCATTCGCCATCCAGTCAGATTAGTCAGCTCCTCGATCAACGCACCCATCAGCAGTCTCGGGGATCCAGCCTCAGGAAGAACAAGTGCGCCAGCCCCTGGCACAGTGCACCTGTCTCTGTCCAGATTCTTAACTGAAATCCCATCTTTTTACAATGTCTGCCACGGATCCTAAGCCTGCCCCCTTGAGGCCACTCAACACAACTCTCTCTCTTTGTCCTTGATCTTTTGGGAGAATTCATTAAAGTTCTCCGGAGCTGTCTCGGGGGTTGGATATTCCTTGTTCCCATGGGATGAGAGTCCCGTTTACCTCATGGCACACCTCTTGTGTTCACGCTTGGATTTGTTGATGGCTAAACTTAACATCCATGCCTGGAAAGACCTTAGAGCAAGTCATCAAACAATCAATTTGCAATCACCTTGGCAACTCTAAAGTAGAGCACAGCAACCAGCAAAGCTTTCCAAACAGCTGATTACACCAGGTGAATTTAATTTCCTGTTATGCTAGTGCTTTGTGAGAGACATGCTAATAAATTCTCCACGTCTCAGGGGCCTGGACAAAAGGAGAAGACTCTAGATTAAAGCAGGGGAGACTTCAGCTGACCACGTAAGGGATTCCTTGCTCTAAAAAGAATTGGTCCCTGAAAGGGGCTAAACTCTAGCAGCTTTTCTCAATGGACAGTTTGCAAGATGCTTAAACCCTATGGAAAACCTTTCAAGGGATGATTCTTATCAATTCTCCCAAGGGTGACACAAAACTAATATCCTCCTAGGGGTGAAAGAGAGGAATTAAGTCATTACACACCACAGACTGGATACCTCATGGGACATGCTTAATTCTCTTGCTGAATCTGAGACTGCTTGGGGTCTCCTTCAGATATGGGAATGAACAGTGTGTGATGATAAATGTCTGTGAAGTGACATCTGCATTTGGTGCAGAGGAGAGAGCAAGGGTGGAAGATTCGGAAACCTTGGTTCTAGTCCCAGAGCAGCTGTCCTGTTCTGGGTGACCTTAAACGAGTCACTTTCTGTCTTACAGCCTCAATCTGCATGTATGAGATGGGAAGCTGGGCTTGGTGACACCTAAGAACTTCCTAGTGTCACTGAACAAACTCGTCATGGGAAGGAAGCGCATTGAGGGGCATTGGGGAGATGAGTTCCTGACTGAAGAGCTACTGTGTTTTTGGCAAGCAAAAATTGCCAGCATCCTACAAAACAACTTGATGATGGGTTTTTCCCCGTATTTTGCAATTCGCATGTCACCATCATTTCTGCTCTTCTGAGTAGCAGGTGTACTATGATTTACTGGATTATTGACTCATTTCTAAAACTCAAATACATTCTTTTTTTTTAAATTTTTATATAACTGCCATTACCACACATGAAAAACTGATGTCATTGACCATAAATAGAAAGTAACTATGAAAACAAAACAATACTAGTAAATTCGAGCTAGATTTTTTTTGTTGTTGCCTGCCAAAGTCCTGAGCTTGAGGCATCCTCTCCTTTTATTGAAAAGGAAGATTAGCAAGTGTTAGGGAGATACACATGGGACTTTATTCATCTATTTTAAAAGATCGAAAGTTAACTGAAAAGGGAATAACTCCTAAGTAGTACACTAGTGCAGTTTTATTAAACTGTTTAACATAGTTTCTTATTACATCTAGAGGTGTCTCAGGCCTGAACTTGTGCTAATGGGACACACTGCTGTGATCGCATGGGCTTTGGACCTGGATGGATCTGAGTTCCACTCCTGACTGTCCCTTCCTAGCTGTGGGCGCCAGGCAATACGCTGTAGGCTTTGGGGCCTCAGCGTGTTCGTGTGTAAAATGAGGACAGAATCCCTTGGAGGGCTGTTTAGGGACTAGGAAGAATGCAAGGAGAGACTCAAGACGCATGACGACAGAGCACATGAGCAGATCCTGGGTTGGCTGGGGGAGAAGGAGCTGAGTCAAAGGAGGGGGGTCCTTATGGACCAGGGTGGGAGGAGACCAGATGTCGGGCAGGAAGAGGCGATGAATTCAGAAAGGATTGGATCAAATTTGAGGCTACAGTTGTACTCAAGTGGAAACTAGACATCTAATGATTAAGAAATAAATAGGCCTGGTGTGATGTGTCTGTGGAGGTTGTTGTAATGGGGTGGGCTTCCCTGAATGGCAGTACTTTCAGAAGATGTTTTGGATAATTAAGTGAAATAATGCACTGAAGGGACTTAGCACAGTGTTTTAAAAAGTTTGTGTTTATCATCATCATCATCATCACTATTATCATCTTGGATTTTCTGAGACAGCTTCAATTTCAGGAAATTATATTATTTTCCCTAAGAGAAGTCTTTAAATGAGTAAATTAATTGATGTGATGGGAAAGAAAATCTTTTGTATATATCAGACACCTTTTTTTAAAAAAAAAAATGACATTTATTTGAAAGATGGAGTTACAAGAGGGAGGGAGAGACAGAGAGAGAGAGAGAGATTTTCCACATACTGGTTCACTCTCCCAATGGCCACAAAGGCCAGGGCTTGGCTAGGTTGAAGCCAAGAGTCTGAAATTCCATCCGGGTCTCTTATGTGGGTGGCAGGGCCCTAGCACTCGGGCCACCTTCTGCTGCCTTGCCAAGCACATTAGCAGGGAACTGGATTGGAAGTACAGCAGCCAAGAGAAATGAAAATGAATCTTGATGTGAATGGAAGGGGAGAGGGAGCGGGAAAGGGGAGGGTTGTGGGTGGGAGGGAAGTTATGGGGGGGGGGAAGCCATTGTAATCCATAAGATGTACTTTGGAAATTTATATTCATTAAATAAAAGTAAAAAAAAAAAAAAAAAAAAAAAAAGGAAGTGCAGCAGCCAGGACTCGAGTCAGAGCTCATATAAGATGCCAGCATCACAGGTGGTGGCTTAACCCAGTGCAACACAGTGCTGGCCCCCGCATTAGACTTTTAACAGTGGTGACCTTTGGGGTAGGTTGAGGAAATATCTTCTGTTGAATTCCTAGCAGCTGCCTCTGAGATGAGCATTTGTGTGCAAACCAATGAGGAACTCCCAAGAGAATCAGGGAGTGGGAAAAGCAGTCCAGAGTGGGGAAGAGGCAAAGGAAAAGACGCAGGCAAATTTGATCCTGGGAGTATCTCAGGAGCAACCTCGGAGCCCGCAGCTGCCTCCAGTTGCTGGCTGTAGAGCCCTGGGTAAGCGTCTTAATCTGTGTCTCACTTGCCTTATCTGTAAATTGGTGCTGTTGATAATGTCTCACAACCTCCTGGGGTTGCTATGAGGGTCAAATGAGCTAACATCTGTAACATGGTTAGAGGTGGCCTGGCACACACTTAGTGCTGAATTATTGAATGATGTTAGGCCTAGAGGAGCAGTGGAAAGGCCTTGAGCTATGGCACTCGGGAAGCCTCCATAGGGACGCGATCCTGCATACATCGCTTAGACTGGAGAGTCCCTGAATGCAAACGACTCAGGTCGGGAGCTAAGAAAGGGAAACACAGTGTCTCGTGGGTGCTCGGGGAACCCAGCAAAGCAGTCTGTGGACCAAGCAGTACTTGATGGATACGAGGAGGGAGGAGGCAGGGCTGAAGCAGAAACCAGGGGACAAGGTGAGACTGCCAAGAGCTGAAGGGCAGAGAAAGAGGAGTCTGCGGTCGCTCAGGAAACAGGAAGGCTTCGGTCCAGCACAGCGTCCTCCGCTGGGAGGCACAGGGAAGGGCGAGCAGGTCAGGGTGCGCCAGTGAAGTCTAGTTGCTGTCCTGGGCCTTGAGGAAGGACCGTCCTGCCCTTGTCCCCCGCTCCAGGCCTCAGTCTCCCCACATGTGAAGTGGTGACGTTGAATCGAGGGGTCGTTACAACAGTGCTCGGTACCTGCTGGTCCGTGGGTGTTTGTGAAGGGATCTGAAAGACAATAAACAGAGTTTCTCTTCATTATATGTATTCTATAGCAGCACCTGGGCGTGGCACCTTATTGTCATTTCTGTATGATCTTACAAGATAGGCGGTTATACTCATTTTACTGCTGGGACAACCGCAGTTCAGCGACACTGAGAAGCCTGCCCCGGGTTATGTGCTGAGGCACAGCAGGAAAAGGCTTTCAATCCTAGATGTATTTGAACTAAGCCAGGTGCATCTCTCCGTGTTCAGTAGAAGAGCTGTAGATTCAAGCTATCGAGGAGGAAGTGCCCTGGGTGTTAGAACCCCCTGCTGACTTTAACAGACCACTGGAGTGCAGACTCCAACCACTCACAGGAAAAAGGATAAATGACCAAGATTTTGGGCCAAGAACCCTGATCATGGTTTTTAAAAAGAAAGGGAAGATGTTAGAACTTGTTAAAGCCATGAGCCTCTGGCCTTTGTCCGTGCCCCTTCCTACACACACACACACACACACACACACACACAGGAACTTCCTCAGTTTTTCCCAGGAATACTTGCTAGCTGCAAGGCTGGATTAGATACCTATTTTACATCCTTTTGTATCACCCCATACACTTACTCCATACTAGCACTTATATTATTATTATTTCCCAGTTTGCTTATTTATACTGCTTTATTTATTTGTGTCTGCAACACTCCAACACAGGCTCCCGAATAGAGAAGGCCATACTACACATGCATGTACACACACAGATACAGACACACAGTGAATAACCTATATATGTATTCTTTGAGGGATTTAAGGGAAAGAAAGACACGGACAAGGAGGGAAACTCACAGGCTGGCAGTGGGGATTAATCAGTACATAAAGCTGACTCCTGTGAAGTGCAGCACATAGTACAGTAGGGCTGAGAACTTGCTTTTTATGGGTGACAGAGGATGCATTCAGCTTATGAATCCAGAGTTGATGCTATTTCCCCACAGAAACTGGGGAGGAGCATGGCGGTGGGGAGAATTCAAGAGGAGCAGGTGAGCGTCAAACAATACGAAGTCTTCAGCCAGGAGACGAGTAGGGTTTGTCACAAGAAAAACATGGGAATGGCTGTTTGAAGAGTAATTTGGCAGAATGTATTAAAATGTACGTAATTTCATCTAAAAATACCATTGTCAGACATTTGCTTCATAAATGTCAGATATGTCCCAGACTTTTTTTCAAATATTTTGTGAAAATATTAAGAATATTTTAATTGAATTAAAAATATTCAGATATTTAAAAACTCCAGTTTTTCAGAAAGGCAAAATGACTAAATAGATTAAATGATTTTTTTTTTGACAGGCAGAGTTAGAGAGAGAGAGAGAGAGAAAAGTCTTCTTTTTTCCGTTGGTTCACTCCCTAAATGGCCGCCACGGTTGGTGCACTGCGCCGATCCGAAGCCAGGAGCCAGGTGCTTCCTCCTGGTCTCCCATGCAGGTGCAGGGGCCAAGCACTTGGGCCATCCTCCACTGCCCTCCCAGGCCACAGCAGAGAGCTGGCCTGGAAGAGGAGCAACCGGGACAGAATCCGGCGCCCCAACCGGGACTAGAACTCGGGGTGCCGGCGCCGCAGGCGGAGGATTAGCCAAATGAGCCGTAGCGCCGGCCAACATTATGATTTGTAGTTCATAGAAAAGGCTGATATGTAAGTAGATACGACTGTGTGATCCAGGAAGCTGTCCTCACTGTATCACCAGTATGAAAGAGCAGACTGCAGTCCAGACTGTACAAAATGCTGCTTCGCGTGTTGTGTGTGAGAATTGTGGGGTACCACTAAGCCACCACTTCCAGGTCCTGCTGCCGGGGGTACAGTCAGCAGTCTCATGTGAGGCTGTTTCTCAAAGAGCTACAAGGCCGAGCTGGGGAGGATACTCAGGCAGTCAGAGGGGTGTGCAGAGGGGACCTGCACTCGGCAGAGGCCAGGTCAGCTGCGTCAGGGAGGATGAAGAGACGTCATCCTGAGTCTTGTTCACTCGGTGGCCATTGAGCTGGACTCGAAGGCTTGGAAGGAAGGAGTGCCTGGGAGGAGGAACGGTGTGACAGAAGGCACAGCGGTGGGGAACTCTGAACTCTGCCCTCAACACAGTGAGTATTCCAGGAACACTAGGGCTCCTGGTGTGTGAAAAGGGGGACAGTGTGTGTGAGATGGGTTGTAGATGTTGAAAAAGCCCTGAGTGCTAAGGGGAGGGACTGAGGCTTACGGAGGTAGCCTAGGCTATGTGAAGTTTTGGTCTGGAGGAAAGTAACAGTGAGTAAATGAAGCTTTTGCTGAGAGATGTGCCCAGTAGCCTTGTACCAAATAAATGGATGGGAAAAGCAATGTACTTGGCAAGGCGAGTGACATGGCTCTGCTCATGCAGGACCGTGTCGTGTGCCAGGTCTTTGAAAAGCAAATTTTTGCTCCTCCCTGCTCCCAGACTGGTGTCTGAAATCAAATGAACAAATGTACGTGCGATTTCAGGGCTGCCTGCCAGAGAAGAGAAGTTGTAGGACAGACATCAAACAAGTGGAGCCTTTCAGGTGATTCCGGGAGAGCAATGTGTGGCAAGCCCTGGGGGCACAGGCAATGGTTGCTGGTCAACCTAGAGTGTGGGGGCTGACATACAAAGGCCAGAAGCAGCAAACACCCACTTTATTCTTATCACACTGGCAAGGCTTAACACCTTATTCATAGTGGGCTGGAACCAGATATCGGTCATCAAAATTTCAAATGCATGCACCTTTAAATGCAGCAATCCCACTGCTGGGAGATTCTCTTACAGACTTGTGCATACAGAGACACAAAGGCTATGTGTACAAGATGTTCGTGGCAGTGACATTTGGCATAATAACAACAATTTTAAAAGAACTAGAAATGACAAGTTTATCAAAGGAGAACTGCTAGATAAGTTCATGTATTGATGTCGTATGGACTAATATGCAAAATGGATTTTTACTGAAGTTTTTTTGTAACTGGCAAAACCTGGAAGCCACCAAGGTGCCCTTCAACAGGCAAATGGATGAATCAACATCCAGGCAATGGAGTTGTATTTAACACCAAAATGAATGAACTATCAAGACACAAACATACATGGAGAAACTTCAAGGTACTTTACTAAGTGAAAAAACCCTCTGGAAAGGCTGCGTGCTGGGTGATTCTAATTATGTGATGTTCTAGAAAAGGCAAAACTATGGAGACAGCAACATCAGTGATTGCCAGGAGCTGGAGGCAGATGGGTTAGGTAAGAAGCGCAGAGAGAGGCCGAGAAACTCTTGTTAGGGCCGTGAAACTGTTCTGTAAGATACCATGATGACAGATACATGTCATCGTCCATTTGTCAAAACCTTAGAATGGACGTGGAGAAAGAATGACAATATATAGACTGTGGGTGATAATATATCAATGTAGTTAGTTCATTGATTGCAACAAGTCTACCATTCTGATAGGGGCTGATGATAGTGGGGGCCTGTGGGTATATGTGAGGGTAGTGGGTGTATGGGAGTTCTATGTACTTTCCACTCAGTTCATCAAAATAATTTTATTTTTTTATTGCATTTATTTGAGAGGGAGAGAGAGAGAGAGAGAGAAAGTGAGCGCCTATGGAATGGTTTATTCCCCAAATGCCTTTAATGCTCTTTTCTGGGACTCAATTCAAGTCTTCCAAAATCAGGGCAGGCCTGGTACTCGGATCCAGCTACTCCAATACGAGATGGGATGTCTCAAGTTGTAACCCAGTTGCTGTGCCAAGTACCTGCCCCTCTGCTCAGTTTTACTATGAGCCCCAAACTTTTCTAAAAATAAGGACTGTTAATAAAATAAAAGAGGTAGCTCTATGCCAATGGATAGAAAGCAATACTCGAAATTTAAAGTAAAAGAGCTAATATGGAAGCATGAACAGCATGGCCCCATTTGTGTAAAGAAACTGTATCTATTCCATATATATGTACATGGGTAGGACATGTGTTAATAAATTAACTAGTGTAACTGTAATGGAGTTTTACACTGCAGTTTTGAAGAATGAGAGACTTGTGTGTGCTGATTCATGAAAATTTTCAAGATTACAAAGTCAAAAGGGCTGACAACAAGCCATGTATGCAACCACCTTTTTGTATGAATAACCTATGTTTCTATTTTCACAGGCATGTTTTGGAAAGAGACTCAGAAGCAGTTAACAGTGTATATATGGTACAGGGGACCTGTAGGTAGGGCCAGACAGTTACTTTTACTTTCATTTTGACACTCATCTGTTCTGTTTGAATTGTTACTCTGAGCATTATTATTAAGTGCAGTTCTGGAATACGCTGTCATGGCCACAGGGTCCTTTCCCTCAACTCCCCTTTTTTGGTGGAGGGACTAAGATTCAATTTAAGCAAAAGCTGACAAACAATAAAACCTGTGACTATGGAGACAGGGTAGGGGGGTAGAGATGGGGAGGGGCTGTGTACCAGATAATGGAAAAGAATTAAAAGTAGAAATTGCTAGAATTGTAGTCACCCTTTTTGGAGCGGGAAGAGGAGGGATGTGAGAAGAAAACAGGAAATGAAAATGAAGATGGCAAAACTTGAACAAATGAGGACACTTTAAGAGAAAAGACAGCTTGCCAGGGCTGTGTTGAGGGCCTGTTTTCTGTCCTGACTATATGTGAGAGTGTTGGCTTTGCATGTGTCTACTGATGTGGTGCTTTGTGACAGTACAGTGAGTTAACAGGGCTGTACATCATCCTGGCTAGACAAGGAGTGCCTGTAAGGGTTACCTGGCTCAGCGGAGCCAGCCACAGACAGCAGGGTGAGTGGCTGCAGGCCTGGGGTCCCCACCCCAATCACTGCTGCTCAGTTTCCAGCTACTTTCTACATCCTGTTTCTGCATATAACTGTATTTGTGCAGATTTCTCGTTGCTTGAAAATACACACAGATTTTCCAACCCGTTTTCAGACCAAAAAGCTAACAATGAAGAAGGAATTTGAAAATATCATATGAATAGTTGGAAACACAACTCTCAAAAAAAAATTGTAGTTTTCACACATTTTTTAGATTAGCCTCAGTAACGGTATAGAAAGCTTCCTTATTTGAGGCCATTTGTACTTGTTGTTGCAGTAATAAGCAAGTGAGACACAATTGCTGCCTTTGAGGGTTTGCGGTCTACTATATACCCCGGCAGCCTCACAAAAATGAGACTTGGGCAAATGCTCTATCATTCAACGCACTCTTGTGAGCTACAGTTATTTGCAAAGTGCAGTACATCCTGATGTTTCCTACATCACATAAACAGATGTTGATCTCAGCCCCTCTCAAGAGGCTGAATCTCAGCTCTATTTCCCATTTCATCTGTTACCAGAGAATGACCCCTTAGAAGGCCCCATCTGGGGTGCCAAATAGTAACAGAGTACGCGGTGCCAGTTATGTTTCCAGATGCTTATTAATAAATTCAGAATATTAATAAGCCTCTGGGTTCTTGCCTAATAGAGAAGAATTCTGAATCCTGGCATAATGAATGAGGCAGCATGATAAGTTTTAAATTTTTTATTCAGTGAGAGAAATGCATAGGAGAGTGAGGGCCCTATCTAAGAGAGAGAGCAATCTGGATTCACACCGAGCCCCGGCAGCCAGCCACATGGAGGAGCATGTAGGCCAGGAAGTTGGGGTGGCCAGCCCGAAGGGTACGCGCCCAAAGGCACAGGGGCTGCAAGCGGGTCCAGGGCAGGAGGGAAAGAGGGCTAGGCCCACCTTGTTGCAGGCCTTTAATCCACTTCCAAAGGGAGTGGTTGATTACCCTGATTGGCAGGTGGGCACACAGGAGTGGCTAGGCACACAGGGGCGTGGTGAAGGTGTGGTCTGCCAGCTCACAAGCCTGATCAATTTTATCCTGTATGCCTGCCTACAGATGTGCACGCTGGGAAGTAGCAGGTGCTGGGTCAAGTAGTTGGCTCCCTTCTACCCACATACGAGCCCAGGATTGAATTTTTGGCTCCTGATTTTAGCCTGGCCTGGCCCCAGTTGATGTGGGCATTTGGGAAGTAAAACAGCGGATGAGAGATCTCTGTCTGTCTGTCTCTGCCTTTCAAATAAAATAAACACATTTTTTTTTTTTTTGACAGGCAGAGTGGACAGTGAGAGAGAGACAGAGAGAAAGGTCTTCCTTTGCCGTTGGTTCACCCTCCAATGGCCGCCGCGGCCGGCGCGCTGCGGCCGGTGCACCGCACTGATCCGATGGCAGGAGCCAGGAGCCAGGTGCTTTTCCTGGTCTCCCATGGGGTGCAGGGCCCAAGCACCTGGGCCATCCTCCACTGCACTCCCTGGCCACAGCAGAGGGCTGGCCTGGAAGAGGGGCAACCGGGACAGAATCCGGTGCCCCGACCGGGACTAGAACCCGGTGTGCCGGCGCCGCTAGGCGGAGGATTAGCCTAGTGAGCCGCGGCGCCGGCCCAATAAACACATTTTAAAGGACCTGCCCCACCTTTCCCCTCCTCCCTTTCCTCCTGCTCCACCCGAACCCCAGCCCCATTTCCTCTCTTTCGTCAGATCCTGGGTGCCTAACCAGACCCTCCTCACCTCCTTGCAATGCACATGGCGAAGCAGATGAGCCGCACAGGGCCGCCATGAAACAGATTAGGGGGACATTACCAGAGACTTCCAAGAGCCCTCCACTTTTCTACCTGGCATGCAGTCTCTTCGCAACAACAGCTACCACCCCTCTTTGCTTCCAAAAAAGCAACCTGTCTCTGCAGAGGTTGCTCTCTGTCACCTTTTTCTGTCTCTACTTTCTGGGGGTATGAGAGGCCAGAACCCTGAACTATTCCCTATATCTAACACATTTAAAAAGAGATTTAAAAAAAAAAGTGAAACCTGCCTCCAAGGGCCCCTGTTGATGTGAGCGACGTGAAGCACTGCTTTCTGGCTGCTGCAAAGTGGAGGGGGTCTGGGTAAACACGGCAGGCAGCCGGGCAGCCGGGCAGCCAAAGAAGGGTTGCTAAAAGGAAGAGGAAGGAGGAAGAGCAGGGGCTCACATGGGGATGCGCCCAGTGGGCAAGGTGCCAGGCAGTGACTAACAAGCTCCACTGGTGCACACAGACCCTGGGAACCCCACAGACCCTGGGAACCCCACAGCTCCTTGCACAGTTGTGGGATCTGAGGCGCACAGCTGGGAAGGACCTAGCCCGTGTTACATGGCAAGCTGGAAACAGTGCTGGGATCAGAAGCCAGCACTCTCAGCCCAGGACTTTTCCCATTGCTCCACCCTACCCTACACAAGGAACATCTCAGAAACCCCCTGCAGATGCTTTGGGATCAGATGGGCTCGCATTTGCATCCCACTTCTGCCACTTGGTGCAGCCATTGTGAGCTTGGGACAGTTTGCCTTTTAACTTTAATCTTCTCATCTGTGAAGCAGGGATAGCGATTGTAATGACTCTGATGACTTATCTCCAAGAGAGCAATCATCACTTTCCTTCCTGTTGTATGCACATGACATTGCCCTACCTACCGAGAGGCAGAAGGAGACTGGCAGCCTGTGCCTGTCTCTCTTGAACTACTTATTCTGGGGGAAGACATCAGCTGTGTAAGAAGTACACTACCCAGAGACCTCTCCACGCTCCAAGAAGCTTAAACCAGGCGTGTGATGCAAGAGTCACCTGGACAGAGATCCTCCCCATATTCCAGTCCAGGCAGCCTCCAGAGAATTCCATACCCAGTCACCACAGGCCTATAAACACACGAGAAGCCCCAAACCAAACCCACTCAATGGAACTCCTTCCATACTAAGAGAGAAAATTATAAAACAGTAGTTGATTTATGTGTTGGGTTTGCATGTTGCACAGCGATAGGTAAGGGCAGTGCGGAGACCACTGTGTGGCCTCCTGAGACACCTGCTCACACAAAGCCTGGAGCACAGTGAGACTAACTAAAGGCAGCTTTTTTTTTTTTTTTTTTTTTTTTTTAGTCAACTAAAAACAATCCCAAAGACCTCCACCGGAGCCTCTTAGGAAAAATGGCCTGTGGTCCCTCTCTGCAATGCCTTTGCAGACGGTGCAGAGTGAACCTCCACCCTCCTTCCCCTGAGAGCCCTGCTGCCCCTCGCAGGGTGCTCCGGCCATGTGGCCTTCTCAGATCTCCTGTGAGTCAGGTATTTGCACTTGGGGCTCCCAGGGCCTCACGCCTTTCCTGCCCCTCTGTGTGTCTCCTTCATGCTTACTCATCTCTCAGCTCTGAGCTCACTCATCGCTTCCTCCAGACGTCTAAGTCGCCTCCCTCGGGACAGACGCACAGCGCTGGAGCTCTCTCCGCTTTCCAGTAATTACCTCCATTTTACACCTTTGCATTTATTCGTGAGATTATGCCCTTTTAAAAATATATGTATTTATTTATTTGAGAGGCAGAGTTAGAGATAGAGAGGGAGAGACAGAAAGAGAGGTCCTCCATCTGCTGGTTCACTTCCCAAATGGCTGCAACCGCCAGAGCTGGGCAGCTCCAGGGCCAGGAGCCAGGAGCTTCTTCCGGTCTCCCAGGAGGGTACAAGGGCCCACATACTTGCGCCATCTTCTACTGCTTTCCCAGGCCACAAGTAGAGAGCTGGATGGGAAGATGGGAAGAGGAGCAGCCAGGACATGAACAAGTGGTGATATGGGAGGCTGACGATGCAGGCGAAGCCTTAGCCTGCTACGGCGCAGCACCGGCCACTCTATCTTAGTTTTTACTTGCTTTTGCTTCCCACCACACCCTCCAAGTCTAAGAGCAGCTGAACTCCTGAGAGTGTTGATGTTCAGTGAATGATTGTTGCAAGCAAGTGACAAGCGTCTGCTTTCCTGGAGGCTTTTCCTCTCGCTGACCACGTCCAGTCCCTTCAAGGGGAAGGACTTGTCTGTGAATGTGTCCCCTTCCCTTACATTGACCTCTGTGTGAGGCTGCTAGGCCGCTTCCCTGCCCCCTCCCGCCCCCTGCCACCTTCAGGGGTCTGTGGTTTGTTTGGTCTTTCTGCTATTCCTTCTCTACAGCTGTCTCTTATCAACGAGGCACTTCCTCCCTCCAATTTAAGCAGTTGGTCCCCAGGACTCTAGCAAACTGCAATTCGGGCACCTTCTTGGGTTCCCCACCCTCCCCACCTTCCCCCTCCTCTCCCTCTTTACCGCCCTGCCATCCCTCACTCCGTATATTATATCTCTGCCGCCTCCAGCCTCTCCCCACCCCAGCCCCTCCTCATGCCAGCTGCCTCGGGAATTTTCTGAACTACAGATCTGCTCCTGTGACTCCCCTGCCTAAGACCTTCGGTGAACTCTCCTCCACTGTCATTGCCTTTGGCAGTGGTTGCAAACTGGCACTCACAGGCCACATCTGGCCTACAGATGTCTTTGGTTTGATCTTCAGAGTTGAAAGATTTTTAATTAAGCACTAACATTTAAAAATCACGGACTTCCACATAAAATTCCAGATGCCCAGCTTCTCTTAAAAATACCAGCAATCCAGCCCCACTGGAAATAGGAGAATAAAATGAGTTGGAGCTGAGTAGAGGTTGCTTTCTTGCAGCATTTGGTCTGGAGTTTGCCACAGTCTCCACCAGGCTCTAATGTCTCCTGGCTTTCAAGCTTAGCGGTGAGTGGCCAGTTATCATTATCACTTGCAGCTATGGTTCTACTTGCCTCCTAGAGGCCCATGCCTTGTTGTCCCTGTCTGGGTTATAGAAATTCTCAATGTCCGAGCATGTCAAGTAATATAAGAGGAGGAAAAAAATAAAGAAATAACATTTTCATCAGCTACTCTCTTGCAGGTAAATAGCACTCACAATTCACAAATCTCTTTAAATTTTTTGGTGTATTGGCTGAAATTATAGTTATTTTAAAATTTTCTTTGTGTTTTCCTGCAGTTTTGTATAATTTTGTATAATAAAATACTTTCCTTTTGCAAAGCTAGAATTTAAATAGAATGTGCCTACAGAAATTTACCTATGTATATAGTTGAAAATGAAACTAAAAGTATTAGTTATTTGGGTGCAAAATTTTATAATATATGGAAAATGCATGTTATGAAAAAACTATACATGGATCCCAAAATTATTGTTGCACTAAAATAAAATCATACTTACTTTTAATTTTATTTTCTATGCATTTTAAGTGCCCTCCTACAGAATAATTACAAAAGTAAAAAAATGGAGAGGAGTACAAAGTGATTTAATTTTATTTTAATTTAAGAACTAATGGTAGTATCGTGTGATAAAATGTGGCCTATTTAAGTAACACAGCCAGTAGTATAAATAATTTATAAGGCAGCTAACTATCCCACGTTTTGCAAAACAAACCCACCCTACTTCTGGGCTTTTGGTGTGAGTTCTGGTGAAGCAGAGTGGAGTATGGGACCAGCTTCCTAGCTAGGAGTCCAGACACCTGACCTCTCATCTGAGTTCTACCACTAATCACCCATGCAACAATAAGGACATTACTTCCCCTTTCTGCATCTGACATCCAAATGCAAAATTATGTGAATGAACTTCATAATCTTAAGGTAAAAACTACTTAGCAGATTCTCTGATGCTAATCGGAGTCCTAGCTGGAGGTCTACGACCTGTGCCGCTTACTAACCAGGTTACCTTGGGCAAGTTGCTTCCTGTCCTGGTCCGTTTTCTGTTGCTAGAACTAATTAGCACAGACTGGATAACTTAGAAGCGATTAAGGTTTATTCAGCTCATGGTTTTGGAGGAGGCTGGGAGGTCCAAAACCAAGAGGCCTCATCTTAGGGGAGCCTTCTTACTGGTGGGGGACTCCCTGTGGAGCCCTGAGGCAGTGTAGCACATCACGTGATGAGAGGGGAACATGTAAGACAGAACCAAACAGGCTTTTGTAACACATCCACTCTGGAGATGACTCATTTGCCCATTAACTCATTAATGGACTAATCTGTTCTTGAAGGCTCTGCCTCTTAGAATTCTCACCTGACCCCACCTTCTAATACCTCCCATGGGGATTCACCTTCCACATGAGTATTGGTGGGGATCGTCACACCATGGCACTTCCCAGTTAGATACACACAGGCTTCCTCACCTCCACCTCAGTTGGAATGGGAAGGTCTCCCAGGTTCTCTGAGCTTTGTATTTCTGTGGTCCCTTTTCTGTTTAAAGATAACCAGACCCAAATATATAAGCAACTGTATTTCACAAAGGACTTTACTCAAGAGCAAAGTTAACGGTTTTGTAAGATGCCAGGATGTCTTTACTACCAGGAAAGAGAATTCAGTGTCAAATGGACAGTATAGAAACTTAAGCCATTGGAGAAAAGTATGCATCAGGGCATGCTTTTTGCATTGGCATGTCGGCGTTCCACCCAGGAATGTGGAGAAAACCCTCAAGGTAGTTTGGTGTTAGTGCTCCATAAACTTGAGAAAGACTCAGAGCTGCTTTCTTCTTCTTTTTCTTGTGCAAAATAGAGACAAGGAATCCTGCTTAAGAAATCACTGTGGAAATCAAGTAAGGTAAGAGCACAAGCAAAAGCACAGTTTAAGAAGTTCACATACTCAAAATTATTGGAGGGTAATTTGAAAAGAAATGCCAAAGTCTTAAAAATCATGCAGCAATTCAACTTTCAGGAATTAGAGACCTAATCAAGAACATGGACAAAGATGTAGTTGCCGCCAGCACCGTGGCTCATTAGGCTAATCCTCCACCTGCGGTGACGGCACACCGGGTTCTAGTCCCAGTCGGGGCGCCGGATTCTGTCCCGGTTGCCCCTCTTCCAGACCAGCTCTCTGCTGTGGCCCGGGAGTGCAGTGGAGGATGGCCCAGGTCCTTGGGCCCTGCATCCCATGGGAGACCAGGAGAAGCACCTGGCTCCTGGCTTCAGATCAGCACAGTGCGCCAGCCGCAGCGCACCAGCCGTTGCGGTCATTGGAGGCATGAACCAACGGCAAAAGGAAGACCTTTCTCTCTGTCTCTCTCGCTCTCTCACTGTCCACTCTGCCTGTCAAAAAAAAAAAAAAAAAAAAAAAAAAAAAAAAGATGTAGTTGTCAGTTTATTTATCGCACCACTTTAATAATGAAAACAAGCCAAAGTCATCTTAATGGTGCAGTAGTAGATTTATTGAGTATATTGTAATACCTTCTTTGGATAGAATATTATGCAGATGTTGAAATGATTTCAAAGCAGCATGAATAGATGCTCAGGACATACTGAGTGAACATTGCAAAAACAGTATACATAGTATAAGCCCATTTCTTTTTGTTTGTTTTTATTTAATGAATGCATTTTTTCATAGATAAAACTTCAGGAATATAGTGGTTCTTTCCCACATATGACCCCCTCCCCCGCTCCCTTCCCACCTCTCTCTCCCTCTCCCATCTCCTTCTTCATTAAGGTTCATTTTTAGTATGACTATATACAGAGGACCAGCTCCATGCTAAGCACAGAATTCAACAATTTGCACTCATGCACACACAATATATAGAGAGTACAGTTTGGGGAGAAAATTTGCAGTTGATTCTCTTATTGCAATTCATTAGGGACAGAGCTCCTACATGGGGAGCAAGTGGGCAGTGACTACTGTTGTTCCTCTAACAATTAACATTCTTTTTTATGACATCAGTGATCATCTGAGGCTCTTGCCATGGACTGCCAAGGCTGTGGAAGCCTTTTGTGACCATAGACTCCATTGGTATTTGGACATGGTCACAAGCAAAGTGGAAGTTCCCTCCTCCCTTCAGAGAAGAGTGTCTCCTTCTTTGATGACCCTTTCTTTCCTCTGAGGTCTCACAGAGATCCTCCATGTAGGATATTTTTTTGTCACAGAGTCTTAGACAAGCCCATTTCTGTAAACATATGCCTGTGTTATCTCTGAATGATGGTATAAGTTTTATCTTTTTTCTTTTTTGCTTAGCTACATTCTCTGATTTTTCCATAATGAATATAAATAATACAAAAGGCTGTTAAAGCAGACTTACATGTATAGGTGCATGTAAGAACCTGCATGTTTGAAAATAGTATTGGCCTCATCTTGAACGCATATTAACAAATACTGTGGGCATTAAGACTTATTTTTATCCTCGGGAAATGGTATTTTGTGAAATCTTAGTTTTCAAGGGTATTTTCATTTTTCTACTGCATAGTATTTTTTCTCAGCCCTTGGCATGTATTCATTCTTGGATTCCTGCACTCTTTCTTTCATTTGCAAACATTGGTTGAACATTATTTGTGTCCTAGACATTAGGCCACATAGTACAACTACTGCTACAATATGGCTGCTTAATAATCACCTGCCTCCATGTTCTATCTACTCTGGCTACTTTTTCTTAATTCCCCCAGCATAGTCAGGGGAAAACTTCAGCTCAGCTCTAGACCTTCTAATCTTGGAGTCATCAATCATTGCACTCAGCATCCCTTTTTTCACAGTGGCAACTGATGGTCACCTCCAGCTTCTCACCGCCCTTCTCTCCCAAACCCGACTCCCATCAAGATGCTGATTCCTTCCCCCTTCCTCTTCACATCCATAACAGTGGCCTTGGTGCAACACTAGACATTTCCTTCTCTGTGTCATCTAGTGCAGAAGCCTGCTAGCTTTTACTGATTTTGCATTCTTACCTATAACCTGGTTAAACATCTAAGCCATATGTGTGTATATATATATATAAACACAACTATATTTATAATGTGTGATGTATGTTTATAAATCATATTCATGTGCCACTCTGATCCATCAATAATAGAATATTAATTTCCTTATGAGTTTTAAAACAGACATTATAATATTTTGGTAACACACTCTAGTGGGTCATTTTATGAATGCCGTGAAATGTTTGGAGAACTTTCCTTATTCTACAGTTCTAAATAGGTCATCAAAAGTGACCTTCTCATATTTTTATTTGTTATGAGTTTTCTCCAATGGATAAATTTACTCTGGCCTCTTATTAACCAGAAATACCTGAACCCTGGCTTCAAGATCTATTATATATCCCTGTGTTCACCGCTGGATAGATCTTAGCTGGTTTTAAGGTAAAGTTTTTATGCTACAGTTTCCCAATATGTGTTTTATGTGAAAGAGTCCTGTGGTTAAATAAGGCTTAGGAACTCTGCTGACTTCAGCCCTATCTGGAAGAGATCAGATGCAAATGAGCACCCTGAATATTCTAAGTGTTCCCATAAAGGGATCTGGTTACCATTGTTGAGCAGAGGATTTCCCACACTGACTTCACCCTTCATTGTGTAACATTTATTCATATACCTCAAGACTAATGTTAACAGAAATGCTAACGTGCACAACTTCCTGATCCCTGCCTCCATCATCATGTGTGTATTTACTGTAGCCTTTCCCAAGAGCCAAACTGACTTCTCTTCACTCAGATCCATAAATCACCTCTGTACTAGTCCATTGTTTGATGCTACCACAAAAGATCTGGGGCTGGACACTTTATAAGGAAAAGATATTTATTTAGATTACAGTTTTGGAAGCATAAAGTCCCAAATCAGGGAGCCCTGTCGTTTTGGCCTGTGATGAGGGCCCTTTGGCTACACCACAACATGACTGATGGCATCATGATGGAAATGTGTGCAAGAGGGCGAGATTAAATGTTGAGTTGAGAAGCCAGAGAGATTCAGAGGCCAGGCTGACTCTTTATATAACAGCCTGCTCCCATGAGAACTGACGTCTCAAGAGAACTACATTAATTTCTTCCCAGTGTGATGTCCCCAATGACCTCATTACCTCCCTCTAGCCCTCACCTTTTAAAGATTCCACTGCTTCAGCAGTGCCACATTGCGGACCAAATTTCCAGCACATGAATCTTTGGGGGAAACACTGAAATCATCACCCAAACCGTAGAAAACCTTCCATGAAATTAGCCCGTGTGAACCGCGAGCAGCCACAAGACCCTAGTTGTTACAGAAACTTCCCTCATGGTGTCTCTCATGGACAGCTCTGGGTAATAATCCGTTAAACAGTGCTTCTAAAAGCGCACATTGGCAATGCCATTCCTCTGCTCAGCACCCTCCCAAAACATGCAGAAGAAAATAGAAACTCATAAGGGCCGGAGGCAGATCACTTCCGCCTCTTCTGCTTCAGCTGAATCTTCTGCCACTCCACCCCTTGCTCACACCTCTCCAGTCACATTGGCATTTCCACCTTCCTCAAGGCACCTCAGGCATCCCCGCCACAGGGCCTTTGCACTTGCTTTCCTCTTAGCTGGGCGTGCTCTTAGCTCAGATCCCCTCATGGCTCACCCCGTCTTCTCACTCAGGTTTCTCACATGTCACCTGCCCAGTGAGGTCTCCCTGAGCTCCAGACCTCCATCCCCACTTCTGCCATCAGCTGTTTTCTTACTGCATCCTCTGCCGCCTGTATTCCATAGTCTTTCCACACACTATATTATGTTACATATTCATCAGATAACTCATTTCTTGCTTGCTTCCCCCACCAGAAAGTACAATCTAAGAGGGAAAGGAATCTGCCTGTCTTCACCCCTCCATTTCCAGAGCCCAGAAAAAAATGCCTGGCACACAGTAAGAATTCAAGAAATATTTATTGAATAAGTGAAAAAAAATGTTTAGTCAAGGTTCACATTCTGGCTGCTTGCATGATGTAGTGGAACAACTGAGCCTCTGTTTCTGTTTCCCTCTCTGAGCTGATTGTTGTAACAAGCGAGATGGCCATGATTACTTCTAGTATTACATTCATCTTAATAACCCAACTAACAGACTGTAAGTTAAATAAGAAATGGATAGTAATTTTTTAAGGATTAATTTATTTCAAAGGCAAAGTTACAGAGAGGTAGAGGCAGAGAGAGAGGTCTTCCATCTAATGGTTTACTCCCCAGGTGGCCGCAAAGGCAGGAGCTGCGAGGATCCAAAGCCAGGAGCCAGGAGCTTCCTCCGGGTCTCCTACGTGGGTGCACAGGCCCAAGCACTTGAGCCTTCTTCTACTGCTTTCCCAGGCCACAGCAGAGGGCTGGATAGGAAGTGGAGCAGACAGGACTTGAACCTGCACCCATATGGGATGCCAGCACTGCAGGTGGCAGCTTTACCTGCTACTCCTTAGCACCAGCCCCATGGATAGCATTTTAATTATCATCTCAAAGCTCATGGACACAAGCACAGGACCTTAAAAATGAGAAGTACTATCGATGCAATTCTAGTTCTCATTCAACACTTGAAACCCCTGGCATTCTTTGATTCAGTTTGATAGTAATTAAAAATACTCTTTTTAGTACTTTTCAGGACAAAGTGCTATTTTTAACCTTTAAAATATTGACTTTGATCTTTATGAAGAATCTATGCAATGTTAATGGCTGCTAAATATAGTGGAGGCATATCCTGATTCTTAGGCATTGGGCACTGAAAAATCTTTAGACTACACATTAACCCAACTACTTGAGGGATCAAGAATCACTCTAAGGATTCTGAAGATCTTGAGTAAACCTTTAGAAAAATAATAAAGGTAATGGAAGACTTAATAAATATTGAATCAAATTCATCAGTAAATGGAATGTACTCAGCTTTGACATTCTTTTCTGGTGTGACTGTTGCCAGTGCTACCCTGTAAAAGTATACCAGGGTTCATGCACTGGAGACTTAATCCCCAGGGCAGCAGTGTTGAGATGTGGGTTCTCTAAGAGGGGTCGTGCTGTTATGAGTGCATTCATGTTACTGTGGGAGTAGCTTTGCTATTGCAGGTGTGGGTGTGTTGCAGAAGTGAGTTAGGTACTCTCTTTCTCCCTTTCTCCTTCTCATTAAACTTACAGCAGCACAAAATGGACTAAGGCAGCAAATCACTTACCTTCTCTAAGTCTCAGTTTCTTTGAATAATGGCATAGTGACAGTAATACTTCCTGGGTAGAGCCATTGTGAAGATCCAATGAATAATGCATGTGAGATATCTGGCACGACAGTAGACACTATTCTTTTGCTTTATTTTTTGTTTTCATCACTAAGTCCCATTGCCTAACACCGAGGTTAAAAAAAATATTGGCTAACTCAGATATCTCCTTTTTCTTCAAGCTTGCAGACTGAATCCTTGTTAATCAGTCAATGGATATCTTTTAAGGACCTTTTCTGTGTCTGGCACTCTACAAGCATTTTAAGGGTGTAGTCGACATGTGAGATATGTACTTGAGAAACTTATATGGACAAAGTATTAATGAATAAAATAATTTGAAAACTAGGCAGACCATGAGAATTGAAAATCTACTGAAAAAGAGGGATGTCTGGGTAGGTCATGCTTTGAAGGTTAGGTACTTCCTGCCACACGGGAAAAGGGATGGGCTCCTCAAGGCTGGGGAACATTGGGGCGACGGGAAAGCTTGGGAAGAGAGTGGTGTGGACAGGCAGAGCCTGGGGATTTCAGGAAATATGGTAGCAACGTGAGGCAAGGAGAGAAGAGCCCAGGACACAAAATGGAAGAATCTACAGGCCATGGTGACCATGAATAAGTGAAGCAAAAACAAAGGACAAAAATAGAACAACAGCTGTCCAGCCTCAGCTGCTGGAGTGAGGCTGTCTCTAACAAAGATGGGGGACCCAAGAGTAGGGTGGAGTGTGAAAGAGGAAATAGACTGTGCCATTAAGAGGAAGAGTAGCTCTGGGGCTAGGTTCTTGACGTGGAGATAGGGGACTGGAGGTAGGAAGGGATGAGTAAGAGTAAGTGGAATATTTGCTTTAAGAAAAGAGATGTTTTCCCAGGACTGAGAGGTGCAATGGGAGGAGTGTAATACCAGTGATAGAATCTGTCACACACACAGACATTGATAATAGGTGTTCTGTAGCATGCCCTTGTCAAGCATAATCTCCTCTAGTCCTCGCGGTGGTTCATTGAGACCAGTGGTTACTTTGAAGTTTATACAAAAGCCAGTGGCCTGACCAGGGTTGTACAACGCCCTAAGAACAGAGCAGGAGGTTAGGTCCATCCCGTGGGGCTCTAAAGCCCACATCCTAATCCTTTAACCGCCCCATTGTCTAAGAGCTACGTGGGCTACCAGGTGTGTGCGAGTGAGGCCCGGGCTACTCTTTCCAGCTAACTCTCAGAACGAGTCATGGGCTTAGAGGAAAATTGGGAAGCAAGGTTAGGGAGAAAGGAGAGCGAAGGTTCCTCCAGGGTGAGCTGAGGATTCAAGGAAAGAAGAAGTTCAGAAAAAGCACTGTGGGAAAATATGTTGGGGAGAAAACATGGGAAAGAAACAAGAGGCCTGGCTCAGAGCAGCATGGGGGAAGAGAAAGTCATGTGAGGTGAACCCTGGAGACACACGGCAGAGCTGACGACCTCTCACCAGAGCGGCAGTTTTGGGTTCTGAGATGTTTTCACATCTCCCTCCGCCGAGTGGGCAACACTGTGTTCTAGTGCCCTGCTAAGGATGAAGTGAAGTTGTGGGGCTTTTAGTGGGCAAGTGTTGTCCTTACTCTGTGCATCGGAGATGCAGGCTGGACCTGGGTTCAAAGTCAGCTTTGCTAATTACTAACTGTGGTACAACTGCAATGTCAGGAGGCCTTTGCTAGAATTATATATCATTTCTAACACAGGTTGCCATGGCTCTCCTAACATATATAAAGTGGCTTGGAAAATGCTGTTGGTTATTGGTATGAAGAGAGTTGTAAATTAGCTGTGTAGCTGTAGGTATTAGGTAAATATGTTACTATTATCTCTTACTCGGAGCCAAGTAATGATTTTATACCAGACTTAGTTCACTGGGTTAGTGTTTTGCTTGTCCTGTTACTGCTTCTGTCATTCTCTGTGAACTCACTCTTTACTGAAGGACACTTGCAGTTTATACAAAGTGCTGTGCACTTACATGGTCTGTCAAATTATGGGCTCTTCCAGGGCCTGCATTGTGATGTAGTGAGTAAAGCCACCACCTGCAGTGCCAGCATCTCATATGGGCACCAGTTCGAGCCCCAGCTGCTCCACTTCCCATCCAGCTATCTGCTATGGCATAGGAAAGCATTCTACTGCTAGTCCTAGGGCCCCTGCACCCATGTAGGAAACCCAGAGGAGCCTCCTGGCTCCTGGCTTCGGATCAGCGCGGTGCGCCGGCCGCAGCGCGCCGGCCACGGCGGCCATTGGAGGGTGAACCAACGGCAAAGGAAGACCTTTCTCTCTGTCTCTCTCTCTCACTGTCCACTCTGCCTGTCAAAAAAAAAAAAAAAAAAAAAAAAAAGAAAAGAAAAGAAAAAAAAAAGAAAAAAAGAAAAGAAAAGAAAAAGAAAAAGAAAAAGAAAAAATAAAAGCAGCAGTGGCCATGCTGGGCCATGTGAGAAATGCGACAGTGGGCTGGGGGTGCAGAGTTTGAGAAGCCAGGTCGAGGGTAGAGGACATCAAGATAACCTGGCTTTGAATGCTGCCTCTGCTCATATGGGCAAGTCACCTAACCTCACCAAAACTGGACTCCCAATCACTTGTCATCGCCAACCCTTAGCTTCTGAAAATGTCAAATAATCATCTTTATTCATGAGATTGTTATGAGGGTGGAGAAGGATAGTACATTTTGATTGACTCTAGTTTAACACACACTAAATTATGAATTACTTTATTGTATGCAGTCTATCATAGATCTATAAACCATCTATTTATCTCTAATGTCAGCTTGTTGATAGATGGAGTAAAATCTCCTTAAGTCTCCAGGAGCTTAGTCTAGTGGTTAGAGACCAGAGATTGAGTCACATATCTGGTTTCCAAGGTGAGTCACTCTGCAGCCAGCATTTTTGCTTTAGTAAGAATCAGACATGGGGTGGAAGGGAAGACTCATCGGTGGGGTTGAGGTGGGCATGGGGCTGCTGGTTTCTGTTCTGTTCTGTAAAGAGCAGGTAGTGCTTCGCTGGATGCATTATTTCAGTTCTTGATTGCTCCTGATGTTTATAGGTTTCTAGCTCTTTTCTTTAGACTCCTTAAAATATGTAATTTTGGGAAACCTCAGCCATATCTTCTGTCTCTTCCCTCTTTGATCCACATTCACATCATCTAGGAAGCCCTGGGATTGCATCTCGTGACTCTGAGGTTCATTCAGCTTTGGCGTTTGGACTCTCAGGAATGGGGGCTGGGATTCCAGGTTCTTTTCCAGGAGAAAGAACGGCCCACTCATCATAGCCACCATTTCCCGAATCCTGACACATCATTCTGTCATTTCTGACTGGCTCCCAGGACACCTCATGCCAGCCGGTTGTTTTCCGTCCCACCTACAGCTCTGCCAACCTCCAGGCACGAGGAAACTCACGCTGGTGCTGGAGAGATTTTCAAGGGATTCAAGTAGCCTGAGGGCGACTTGCTTCTTCAAGCCCCGGGTGACAGCCCAAGAGCCCAAAGGCTGGTCTCAACTTCAAACAAAGCCATTCATCAGGAGTCACTTCCCATTTATGGCTGACTGTTTTGGTTACCAAACAGACAGACATACATGGAACTGTATTTTTCCCTTTCTCCCTCTGTATTTAATAATGAGGTGAAGCCATTCTGGGATTATCTTATAACTGTGAGTCATGGGTGCAGGGCATGCTTCTATTTGTTGTAGCATTTTATTAGTGGTATTCCTGACGTGTGTACAGCTCCATGAATACTGGAGCTCCAGCTCGACCACCTCTCTTCCTCTAGATGATCTCGCTGGTCCCACGCATGTCATCAACGTCCCGAGCCGTGGCTACACAGTCATTCTGTAATGGATGACGTGTCTGTTAAAGCTGGGCTCAGAACTTTGCCTACCTCACCAACTGGCAGGCCTATCATGGTTGAAATGATGGGAAAATGTTTGGAAAAGGGCGGATGGAGAGAGCAGTTCAATGGGAATCAAGAGTTTTAAGCACAGTTACTAGCAATAATACAAATCTGGGTCAATGATGTTTTGCCTCTAGGAGAGTAGGGTGATTGGAACAGGAAGATAAAGTAAAATTTATATAGCTTGTCAGAATGAATTAATTGAAAGCTGCTATCTGGTGTGATATGCTGAGAGTTATGGGGCTTCACTGGGGCCCTGTGGAAGAAGGCCCTCTGGGAAAGGAGCAGCATTGGAGCTCAGTGAGAAGAATTCTGGGGTTTGATTAGCAATGTCTGCCGTGGACTCTGGGGGAGGGATGCAAGGGTATCGGGGGAGTGGGAGTGTCTGACATTCTGGCAGTAGACAATCTCTAAAGTCCCTTCCAGCTCCAAAAATTTCATGGTTAAAAATTAAAGAAAATAAGCTTGCTCAAATCTGTCACCACATCAGTTTTCTCTAGTGGGGCTTAATCACAAGGGATCTAATTTTCAAACATGGCCACATTACTGGCAAAGTGAATGTTGCTGGGATTTTTTTGTTGCATGCACCACACACATTATGTCTGACTAAAAGTCCCAAATAAGAACTGTAAAAACTCTAAGAAGTCCTAAGAGATGTTTTCCACAATTCTCAGGGGGCTAAGCATAGGCTGGGTGAACAGTACACAGTTTTGGGGAAAAAACATGTTCCATATATACTGATTGTTTTCATTCTATAAACTGCAACAAACAAACAAACAACAACAAAAAAAACTCCCCTCTCGTCCTCCCCCCACCTCTTCCAGACCTCTGCTCATATTTGGTGCATGTTTTTAAAATGTCTAAGAAATACTGCCAGCCATAAAGCATAGACAGTTCTTGGAGAAGAGTAAATGATGTTTGGACCTAGTGAGAAGGAACTGGCTTGACAGAAAGAAATGTAGGAGTTGTTGTTTGCACACAAGCTCCAATACACTGACAGAATCTGGGGGCTGCGGAAACGCTGATCCAATCTTCAGCTAAACTTATACAAGCACAATGAATGTAAAATCTCCCCAAACTCTGACCTAGCAGGTCCACTTTCGGACAATTCTATTCAGGTCTGAGAATCACATTATCAGGATGGTGAGTGGAAGATTTGGGAGAAGAATAAGATTAAGACACCAGAAGTGATGTCAGGATTCCATCTGGGTATCTCTCATCTGAGCTGTTTCTTTTCGTCCCTGTTGCTTCCTTATGCAGATGGGATTCCTTCACAGTGACATAGGTTGGGTTCCCTGGGGAAACAGCATTAAAGATAGAGATTTTCTGGGCGTTCTCTTAGAACAATAGCCACAGGAGTGAAGGAAAGGAGGGAGGGAAGAAGGAGAAGTTGGGCTTCAGTACTCTCACAGTAGCAACAGCAACCTCAGCCCATCCCCTGGGGAATCTCTTGAGCTGGGATAACTCTTCAGGGTTGGACCCCGTCGAGGCAGAGGACCCAGGTCTTTCTAACTCTACATGGATTAGTCATTAATGTGGGCTGGCTGCAGCCAGAAAGGGCATAACCAGGGTGAGGCAGCTTCCTTTGCCCAGGAGACTCAGCTGTGAGCCTCCAACAGGCAACACACATGGCATGTGGGGAGTGTCTGTGCCAATCCATCAATCCTGCCCTGGTGGCACATCTGGTGGTCCATCATTGCACTGCACCCACTCCCATGAAGTAGAAGACATGGCCACCACTAGCATGAGATTAATAGTTTTCTAGCTCTATGATTTCAGAGAGATTCTCTACTCTGGCTTGCGTTTTTAAAAGTCCTTGTATTGGGTTGAGTCACAAGCTCTAGTCAAATGTTGAAGAACTATACTTGATCAAACTTGAATCTTGGGGACTGGTGCTGTGGCTCACTTGGCTAATCCTCTGCCTGCGGCACTGGCATCCCATAAGGGTGCCGGGTTCTAGTCCCGGTTGCTCCTCTTCCAGTCCAGCTCTCTGCTGTGTCCTGGGAAGGCAGTGGAGGATGGCCCAGGTGATTGGGCGCCTGCACCTATGTGGGAGACCAGGGGGAAGCACCTGGCTCCTGGCTTAGGATCAGCGCAGCGCCAGCCGTAGCGGCCATTTGGGGGGTGAACCAATGGAAGGAAGACCTTTCTCACTGTCTCTCTCTCTCTCACTGTCTAACTCTACCTGTCAAATAAGTAAAAAACAACAACAACAACTTGAATCTTGCTGACCATTGTGGCAAGGTGGATGAAGCTAGGAAAAGGATGAAAGCAGTGCTGTGCAGGGCAGCCACATGGCTTTTGTCCCTGTCACTAGTCCTGACAACGATGGAGCTCATTGGTTCTGAACAGCATGAGAGGGTAGGAAGAGAGCTGGTCTGGCTCTAGGGACAGTGTATTCATTTTTTTTTTTTTTAATTAAAATGCCTTCCACAGGGAAGCAGCTCTTATCACGGGGCATATTCCAGCAAAGACCATATGTCTCCTTTGCAGGTTCTCTGCAGAGGCCTTCTCTATTTGACTACCCCAGAATTAAATGAGCTTCACACTGACACCAATTTTGGGGCTCCATTATTAGAGATGCTGACTTGGTAGTTCAGGTGTGGAGCTCAGGAATCTCTGTTTTAAAGACTCCCCATCTGGTTTTCAATGCTGCCGTATTTGGAAAAGCCAGCACGTGAAGCAGAGTATTTTAACTAATTAGCTCCAGTTGAATCATTTGTGTGCTTGGCAGTCCAACAGGGAGTATGAAAGGAGAGACAATGAAATTGTGCATGCTTGTTCACCTCCTCACTCCATTGTCCTAAAAGGTGACCCCTGAGCCATTCGTGCAGCCCAGAATTTTAAATCCACTAGATTAGATTTCTAGATTTTCACCTACAAAAACTCATTGACACTGGGATTTTCCAGGCAAAGCAAGTAGTAAGTTTTGTTCTTTGTTGTTACAGACATTTGCTGACTTTTCTGAGCAGGTTTACGAATTCTTGTTTTTTGTTTTGTTTTGTTTTGTTTTGTTTTGTTTTTATTGACAGGTAGAGTTGTAGACAGTGAGAGAGAGAGAGAGAGACAGAGAGAAAGGTCTTCCTTTCATTGGTTCACTCCCCAAATGGCCGCCATGGTCAATGCTGCATGGATCCGAAGCCAGGAGCCAGGTGCTTCTTCCTGGTCTCCCATGCGGGTGCAGGGGCCCAAGCACTTAGGCCATCCTCCACTGTCCTCCCGGGCCACAGCAGAGAGCTGGACTGGAAGAGGAGCAACCAGGACTAGAACCCGGCACTCACATAGGATGACAGTGCCGCAGGCAGAGAATTAACCAAGTGAGCCAAGAGACAGGTCCCTGAATTCTGTTTTTCATTTATAAATACTTCCCCAGTCCAGCATGAGGACACAACTGGTTGTGAGTTCCAGAGTAGGGACTAGGAATCTCTAGAGTCATGACGGGCCTCTTCTGATTCAGCAAAGGAGACGATCTGGGAGTGATCAAAGGTACTCTTCCATGTGAAAGAAGTGCGTGCTGGGGGGTCTTGGCCTAGCAGTTTAAGATGCCAAGTAAGGTGTCCACATTCCACATTGGAGTGCCTGGATTTGATGGCCAGCTTTGTCTTCTAACTCCAGCTTCCTGGAGTCCTAGCACAGGGGCAAAAGTGATGGCTCAGGTAACTGGGTTCTTGTCATCCATACAGGAGACCTGGATTGAGTTGCTAGCTCCTAGCTTTGTCCTGGCCCAGCCCCAGATATTTTGTGTTGGGGGAATGAACCAGAACATGAGAGAGTTCAGTCACTCAGTCTTCTGTCTCTTTCTGTCTCTGCCTCTCAGATAAACAAACAAATAAGTACATTTTTAAAATTGCATGCTTATATCATGCTATCAGGGAAATAAAAAAAATTATTTTAGAATCTCTTAACCACTGTTCTTTATTCTTCTCATTATCGATTTCAAACAGATTTTTCTCAGTTCTAATCCTTGGGTTCATTTTTTCTGCTTAATGTTATTTTATATACATACCTTTGTGTATGTTTATGGCCTTTATAGCTCATTCTTCTAGGGATACATGGTATTGTATTGCCTTCATGTACAATAGTTGACTTTATCTTATTCTGATTTGGGACATTTGGGTGATTTCCATTTATGTCGCTATGTACTGCATTGCCACATACCATTTGATACCCGTCCTCACCTGTAACTGCCCTCCCCATCGGATCCTCAGCCCTGGCATTTGTTTCCTGACTATAGACTTCTCTCTCAGTACTCTCAATCCCTGAAAATGTGACCCAATGAGATATCAGTTTGACACATTCACCTCCTTATTTTTCTCATTATAGCTGAGGAGCCACTATCTATCGAATCCTTGTGTTAAGATTTATGCTATCACATAAGAAATATTCAAGAAATATTATCTATTATAATAATGACTGTGACCATAATTGTATCTACTCTTGAATTCATGGTCAGTGTCCTACTCCTCTTTATCCAACCCACAACCCAAGAATGTTTGTCTTATTCACGGACATTCCAAAGTTATTTACTCAAAGAGAGGATGATTTTTAATAGTCATTATTTTTTGTCAAGTGGTTTCTTAAATGATAAATTAGAATCCTTTTTCCTCCCTTTTAACATAAAATATATCACTCTGTGAATTCCTGGAGGAAAGAACACGTACCTTTTTTTCCTGGTATTCCCAAAACTAGTCTGGTTTCTATCAAAGGTTGATACAGAATGTTATTAAAAGTCTTCATTATAGTTTTGCTTTTGTTTATTGTTCCTTGTTTTCTTTGAATTTGTCCAGTTTTGCAATCATAGCATAAACTGTATTTACTCACAGAGAATAATTCTATTGGCATATGGTTTAATTATATTTGCTTGGGTTCCATTTATAATAATCCCAAAATACAAAGAGTTACCTAAAATGTTACAATTTTCTTGCTATTTAAAGATAGGTTTTATTTGTTAGGAAAAAAATGAAAGAAAAAATTTACCTTTAATTCTAATTTTTTATAATAACGATAGTTCTTTAGAGATTTTTTCAATTTATTTCTTGGCTAATTCATCAATTTACATTCCTATTTTTAGTCAATTTTGGTTATTTATAGTTTCATAAAGGCTCAGCCGTGTCATTGAAAATATGGTCTATTAACACAATGCTGTGAATGATAACTTTTAGAAGCATTGGTCATAGGAATAATACATGTATGCGGTTTAAAATTTGGATTATAGTACACAGTGAGAAGTGGTAATCCTCTGCCCCACTCTTCTGTATTTTAGCTCTATTCCCAGGGGAAGCCACTTTCAGGCACATCTTCTGTTATCCATCTCAGTATTTCTGAAGAACCTGTTTATTTATTTTTTTAAAGATTTATTTTATTTATTTGGAAGATAGAGTTACAGAGAGAGGTAGAGACAGAAAGATGTCTTCCATCCACTGGTTCACTCCTCAGATGGCCGCAATGGCTGGAGCTGAGCCGATCCGAAGCCAGGAGCCAGGAGCTTCTTCCAGGTCTCCCATGTGGGTACAGGGGCCCAAGGACCTGGGCCATCTTCTACTGCTTTCACAGGCCACAGCAGAGAGCTGATTCTGAAGAGGAGCAGCCGGGACTAGAACCAGCGCCCATATGGGATGCCGGTGCTTCAGGCCAGGGCATTAACACGCTGCGCCACAGCACCAGTCCCTGAAGAGCCTGTTTATACTGTCATTACTTTAAAAACATATTAAAAGTTTATCTGAGACACATGCATGCACACACACACAGAGGGACAGATAAACAGAGAGCTCCTATTTGCTGGTTCTCTCTCCCAATGTCTGTAATGGCCAGGACTTGAGAGCCAAGAGCCAAGAACTCAGTCTAGATTTCTCACGTGGGTGCAGGAAGCCAGTCACTTGAGCCATCACCTCCTCCCCTGGGTCTACATTAGTGGGAAGCTAAAAGCAGGAGTGAGAGCTCAGAATCAAACCCCGCACTGCTGCAGGATGCACCATCCTCCCCACTAGGCTAAACGCCTGGCACTGTCATTACTTTTTAAAGTGATCTACCTGTGTTTAGGCTTGGTTTTGGACCCCACTCTCAGAAATCTTGGGCCTCCAGTTTCTGGTGAGTAGCTCTACATCTTCCCCTTCCCTTTAGTCATCTGGGGCTGTCTTCTCTTTCTGTCCTTTGCCTTTATTGGTTTATGATTCAAAAAATAATCCTTTCTTTCCATTTAGTGGGTTTCAGTAGGAAGCAGAGATAAATCACATTTATAACCTACTGTGCTTAAATGGTAGTCTCTAAAAATCTCCTATAATAATACAAAGAATGAATGAATGAGTGAATCATGATAAGTAAAATATTCTCAGGAATCAAAATTCAAAAGGCACAAAACGCTTTGGAATGAAACACTCCCTTCTGTCATGGCCCCTGGCCAAATGGTCCTCTACAACGAATGTTAACAGTTTCTTGGCCGCCTCCGAGAGACACAATATGTGTGTAAGAGCACATTCACGTGCATGCTATTTTGTCCCATGAAACACAGAGCTCTGACACCATTTTTTATTCTCATTTAATATATTGGGAGATATTCCTTATCTTGATATAAAGAACTTTTTCATTTTTTAGAGACTGCATACCGTATCATGATTTGTATAACAGATCTCTCTTAATGGATACTTTAGTACTTTCTAGTGCTTTGAATTCGACCTTGCTCTCTGCCATTTCATATATCTATTCATTTATCTGTAGAATAAATTCCCGGAAGTATAATTGCTGGGTCAAAGAGTACAGAGACCTGTAATTTTGCTAGATACTGACAGATTGCCCTCCAAAGAAATTATTTAATTCACATGTCTCTTGGAGAAGTTTTAATGTATATTTCTCTCATTATGACTGGTGGCGATTATCTTTTCATACATTTACAAGCACTTGAATTTCCTTCTTTGTGACAGTCTCATTTATCCTTTGATGTTTTTCCCGTGGATATTGGTTTTATTTTATCATTTTTCCAAGGCTCTTCATGTTTTAAGGAAACAATATATGGTTTATTATGTGTGTTACATGTTTCCCAATATATTATTTGCCGTCTAACTTTGTTCATAATTTGTTTTGTTATGCAAACATTCAATTTTTATGTAGTCCAATTTCTCAAACATCAATCCACAGAAACTTATTCTAGGTCGTGAAACTCAATAAAATTTGACCCCCCAGAGTTTTCGACTTGCTTGGGACCAGAGACCAGTTTATTCCTTCACATTTCTTACACTAGGAATGTGAATTCTATCTATGCCTCTGCCTGCATTTGGGGAGTAGATAACTTTTTTAATTTTACAGGGCTATACTTGGGGAGGAATTTTGTCCCAAGACAGATGAAACTAAGTCTCACCCATATCTGATTTAGATCATTAAGATAAGAAGAGTTGGGATATGTTGAGTGGATGATATTTAGATGAAATTTGAGAGTTAGAGTTGATGATGGAATGTATTAAAGACATTAGGATTGGGTGAGTGCATTTTGCATGTGAGATAGGTATGCATTTTGAATGGCCAAAGGGCAGATTGTAGTGCATCAGATAGAATTCCATCCAAATTTAGGTTTGCCTACAAGTTCAGAGAATGATCTTATTTGGAGTAAAGATTTTTGCAAATGTAATTAGGGCAAAGATCAAGTTGAGAACATACTGGATTAAGGTGAGCTCCAAACTCAATGAGAATTTCCTTGTAAGAGACAACAGTGAAGAAGAAACCGAAACATGGAGAAGTTATTGGAGTCATTTACAAACCAAGGAACGCCCAAGGTTGCTGGCACCATCTAAAGCTAGGAGAGATACATGTGTTATTTTCTGCTCTCAGAGCCGCCAAAATAATCTAACACAGCTAAAACTTCAATTTCAGATTTCTGGCCTCCTGTACTGTGAAAGAATTGATTCCTGTTATTCAATGTCACTTGATTGGTGGTCATTTGTTCTGACAGTCCTAAGGAACTTACAAACATAGACCTGGAGTTGAGAAAAAGCTAGAGAGCTAGCAATGTAGCTAAGAATATTAAGAGTGATAAATGAAGGCCTGGGTGTTTATAGGACCACTGATTCAACAAATTATTTTATTTGACAGGTAGAATTATAGACAGAGAGAGAGAGAGAGAAAGGCCTTCCTTCTGTTGGTTCACCCTCCAAATAGCCACTATGGCCAGAGTTACGCCAATCCGAAGCCAGGAGCCACATGCTTCTCCCTGGTCTCCCATGCGGGTGCAGGGGCCCAAGCACTTGGGCCATCCTCCATTGCCTTCCCAGGCACAGCAAAGAGCTGGACTGGAAGAGGAGCAACCAGGACTAGAACCGGTGCCATATGGGATGCCGGCGCCGCAGGCAGAGGATTAACCAAGTGAGCCACGGCACCGGCCCCATCAACAAATATTTACCTCCTAAACATTTGACCTCTTTTTTGGTGTATTTTTTTGTAGTTCTAGGGTGTCTAGATTGAGAAGGGTAAAGAGGTGAATCCTGGGAAATATTATAGGTAGGGAAAGCTGGAGGAAGACCTGAGGAGGGAAACAGAGGCATGGATGGGGGTACAGAGAAAGGACTATGAAGGGGCGTGACCACTGAGGTCAAGGGAAGACAATCTGGGCCGCAGTGGGAACCGCAGAGGGGATGAGGAGGATCAGGATCAAGGCCGACATTCGAATCTGGACCTTTTGGGTTAGATAATGGAGATCACTGATGACGTGCAGGATGGTGAGAGAGCTGTAAATCATGGGCACTGTGTTCAAGTGTCATCTTGTAGAATCTCAGAGCCAAGGACATCCTCACAAATTATTGTCTTTCGTCATGTATTCCTCCATCTAGAAAGCCCAGCTAGCAGTGAGCCAGGTCAGAGGCCCACTGAGGAACACCAAAGGCCCAATGCCTGTCCTCTCACGGCTTCTAATGTTTCCAACAGGATTATGAAAACCATTATTTGATTTCAGCTATAATAAGTCTTATTGTAATTTATAGGATGAACCAGTGGTGACATTTGAAAGACTCATCTAGCCTAGTTTTCAGAGGAACCTGACTAGAGTAGTTTACCCTGAGAACACATGGTTTATCTTATGCTTGAACTACATCATCTGACATGACGGAAGTCTGACATGTTTGCTTTAAACATGAGGAGACTGAAGCTCAGAAAAATTCGGTGACTTGCAGTGTGTTGGGAAACAAGTTTTGATCATGTCCCCTAAATCTCAACCCTAGTTCACACACACACACACACACACACACACGGATTTGCACAAGCATATGTCTGTAACTATGCACATAGTATATATAATTTAAATTATTACAAAGTGAAGTTTATAAAATATCATCAACTGAAATTTTGGATTGTACGCATCTATGATGAACACATGTATAATTTCGACTCTTTGCTTATAGTGTCATAAGGGATCAGATTCTTTTGAGGGAATTGGTGAGTTGTGCATCATGAATTATGGAATGGTCATTTTGTCTCTGGTCTAGGGAGTCAGCACCTGAATCTTTAGGAAATGCTACTGGTTGGGGGAACTGTCTCACAGTCCTCCCGGAAGGGCCTGAGAGTTCTTCCTGGGAGAAAGTTGTAGTTACTGCACAGCCCTCAGTCCTGGGGACTCGGATGGCTCAGCTGCCAGGCTGTCAGGTGTGACTTTTGTGCATGCCACAGAGGAGCTTCCTTATGCTCAGCAAAAAGCTCCGCTCCCACTGGGACTTGGCAGCTTCTCCTTGGAATTGAGTCCACATCGGAAATGTGAGTTTACATGGACAGGCAGTACCTTTTCTTCCCTATATTGCTTTCCTGGAAACTGTTGAAAAGCAGCTTGTCAGTAACAGGTTTAATTTTCCCAAGAATGTTATTATCAGTTCTTTGTTGGTATCCAAGGGTTACACATCAAACCAGTCCCAAGAATAAGTCTGAAAAACAAAGATTCAGCCTTCAACCACCACTAATGTTCAAGGTTCGTCTATCATACTTACTCTAAAAACTGGAAAAACATTTATAAATATCTCATATCCATTGATGACTAATAGGGACATCGTATGCTATAAATAACCCCTGCAGGACATGAAATTTATGCTGTTTGGCATTCAAGGTATTTTGATATTTGCTTACTGTGAAAAATGAGAAAGCAAATGAGCTTTGCAAATAGATGGATCTAGATGTGAATTCTGACTTCAACACATCTAGTCAGATCACTTAGGAAAATTCTAGATTCTCTCCCAAGACTTAGCTCCCTCCTCTGCAAGAGGAGCATTATATCAACATGAAGAATATGTTATGAAGATTAAAGAAAGTATAGCATACACGCATCTAGAATGGTGCCTTGGCACTGGGGACATCCTGTAAATGTTTGTTCACTTATCTGTGCCTCTTCCCTTGATTTGTCTGAACAAAGGCCAGAGGATGGTTTCAGTGATTCAGATCTCTGAGAAAAACTACTTTGACAATTTTGAATATTTAGTGGGAACATTTTTAAAAACTATTAGACTAGTTGCTATTTGAAGTAAAACCCTAATAGTTCCTGGAATTTTATAGCCTGTAGTTTAACTATACTTGATCTGACAGAAGCGCTTGCTGATGTATGGAAAAACATTCTTAGTGCGATGGGGGAGATTTCTTACGTGTGGGAAGCACCATAGTGGACTTTAGAATGATCACAGATTAAGAAAGGATGCAGAGAAGAAATAAGGGTAATTCCTACAGGGTGGTGGTACAGTGGTGGGGTGAAGGTCAGGGGCATGTGGAAGCCCCCCAAAAAGATCAGAGATACTCCAGGGCAATGAGTAGGTCCCAGGAAGTAGTATGGGAAGGTTGCAAGTTTACTCTGTGTCAGGGCACTGCTAGTGACATGGCAGAAGGGCAGTAGAGTGGCATGCCTCATAGTTCTCTTCAAAATTTCTAGAAGTCAGAGAGCTCTTTGTAGAACATAACTACATGTTGCTATATTAAATTTGAAGTAAAAAACTATGCAAGCTGTGATGAATCAGATGTTAACTTATATTCAATTCTATAAATACATAAGGAGCTTTTTTCTTGTGCTGAGTTCTATCTAAATCCAACACAGTAAGAGTTACCAAGGCCCAAAAGAAGATGTAAGAGCTGAGAAGTCAAAGGGATCACATAAATAAGACCAATGTCTGCTAATAATAACTGATAGAATTAAAAAGGAGAGAATGACCCAACATGGGAAGTGGAATACACAGCATACTCATAGAATGGCAAATGCCCTAAACAGCACGCTGGCCTCAGAATCAGCCCTTAAGGCAATCAGATCTGGCTAAACAGCCCATGAGAGTTTCCCAGGCATGGAAAGCCAAGACACTGTTTCAAAAAATGACTTAAATGAAAGATCTCTTTGAGTGAGATCCCAACAGAAAGAGCGACCATCAAAGAAGGAGATACCTTTCTCCGAAGGGAGAAGAGAACCTCCACTTTGATTATGGCCTTGTTTAAATAAGGTCAGAGTTTGTGAACTCAAGAGGCTTCCATAGCCTTGGCAGCTCATGACAAGAGCCTTAGGTGATTACTGACGTCATAAATAAGAGTGTCAATTGTTAAATCAACAACAGGAATCACTGTGCACTTACTCCCCAAGTAGGATCTCTGTGCTCAATGTGTTGTACTATGTGAATTAAAGGTAAAACTAGTATTCAAACAGTACTTTATACTTTGCGTGTCTGTGTGGGTGCAATCTGTTGAAATCTACTTAATATGTATTAAGTTAATCTTCTGTATATAAAGACATTTAAAAATGAATCTTAATGAAGAATAGGATGGGAGAGGGAGTAGAAGATGGAATGGTTTGTGGGTGGGAGGGTAGTTATGGGGAGAGTAACCACTATAATCCAAAAGTTGTACTTTCAAAATTCATATTTATTAAATAAAAATTTTCTAAAAAAAAAAAAAAAGGAGCTGAGAGGTTTGATATATGAATGGGACTGTGGTTCGGCCAAGAAGGTTTATCTAGACTGAAGACACTATGACAAGTGTTCACATTCAATGGACATCAGTAGTGGATACTTCTGACCTCCTGCAAATATAGGTGGGGGAGTCACATCTGGCTGATATCAGTGGATGGTGCCCAGAGTCAAGTGCCAAGAAAGCCAGTGAGAGACTAGAGCCCAGCCTGTGGAGTGACAGTCCCTATGTCACAACCCAGTTGTTCCCAGCTTGCTTTCCCTTCTCCCCAGATGCCACTGCAGGGCAGGATTGGAGTAGAGACTCTTGGGCAAGGCTGAAGAGTCCTGATAGGGGGGTTTGAATTACCCATTTTTTCAGCTTATACTTTGGAGGGGGAGAGTCTACATTGTAGATGAAAATTAACTGAATTACTATAACTTTTTAAAAAATATTTATTTATTTATTTGAAAGAGTTACAGAGAGAGGTAGAGACAGAGAGAGAGGTCTTCCATCCGCTGGTTCACTCCCCAGATGGCAGCAATGGCCAGAGCTACACTGATCAGAAGCTAAGAGCTTCTTCCAGGTCTCCCACGCAGGTGCAGGAGCCCAAGGACTTGGGCCATCTTCTACTGCTATCCCAGTCCATAGCAGAGAGCTGGGTCAGAAGAGGAGCAGCCAGGACTAGAACCGGCACCCATATGGGATACCGGCGCTTCAGGCCAGGGTGTTAACCCGCTGCGCCACAGCGCCGGCCCCATACTATACATTTTTAGCAGAGGGAGAACTCATAAAGAAAATGGAGTTCTGTTAGAGGACTAAAAGAAATATTCATTTTTGCCTATCTGAATTGTTGAGTGCAATTTTTATAGTTGCTCCAAACAAGTGTAGCTCATCGATGCAAGAAGTGTACTAAATCCTTTTTTCATATAGCATGTAGCACTTTGTGCTGTGAGTGTTTGCTTACTGTCTCTCTGTCTCACTAACATGAAGGAACCCAAAGCAAGCATTCCATGCTGCCCACTTTCCCCAGCTTGGATAGGGCTTCACACATGACAGATGCTCAATAAATATTTGTAGGGTCATTTGATGCCACTGGCTTTATTTCTGACACGTAAGATGTGCTTTTTTAAAAATAGCTGGCAAGGATCTTTTGCACAACCAACCAGTACACAAATGCATCTATAAACAAATGCATATAAACAAATGCTTAAAAAAGAAAATACAGCATGATAATTGAACCAGAGGCCCATATTAGGAAGGATAAATTGAATGGAGCAAAGCGACCGTCTTGTTTATGAAGAGCACTATGATTCCTAGAAACCATAGTTCTCTTCGAAGTTCCTAGAAACATAGTGCTCTTCATAGAACAGGATTGCATATTGCTATATTAAGTTTAAAATAAAAGACTGTGCAAGCTGTGGTGAATTGGATGCTAACTTGTACTAAATTCTGCAAATATTTATTGAGAGTTCATGTGCCAATTCCTATCTAAACTGGGGAACGGCCAGAACTGAGGGAGCTAGCAGTATAAAATTTCTGATTTTTAAAATTTAGAAAATTCTTTATTACTTATGTATACTTTGCACCATATTTCAGGCATAGTTCAGGTGGACTATTGATCTTTTTAGAGGTTACAACAAATAAACATTTTATTGGTTGTTTGTGTATTTTAATGAGCATTAGGAAAAAAAACTATGGCCAGCACAAAAGTTCCTTCACATCATAAATCTTATTGCTTTGAGTGAGGCTGATGTATATGTCTGAAAGTAAAGAGTGAGTTGATTTGAAGAACAATGTAGAATAAATAACAGTGCAGATGATGCATGGTTATGGCAAAAAGTGCAAATGGAGTCCTGGAAGAGGTGTCTTGGGGTGCATAACATTAACTCAACTTTTAGAGTAAAGAGCTCAATCTTGTCCTGGTTCGTTTATGTTGAGGCATACAATCTGGATCCAGATCCAGAGGACTAGACAGAGATGATGGAGCACTCACTTTGGATTTCCTGGTTCTCATCAGGTCATGATTTCCTCTATTGGAACAAGTCATAGAGGCTAACCTAGTGTCAGGTTAGTAGAGGGGCTCCAGGATGAATTGTTGTCCTCCAATTCAGGAACCTTGAGCTCCGACCTTGGCTTTGGAACTAAGTTACCATGTGACCCTGGGCAAGTTCTTCCCCCTGGAATCTTCCTCTCTTACATGCAGAGTTTGGACAGAACCAACAGTTTCCCCACTGTATTCCTTAAAACTAGGGTTCCATACTGCCTGATTTATGCAGGACACCATCCTGGTTTACAGCCATCATTTCAGCATGATTATCAACAGCCTCTCCTCCCATGCTCATAGCTATGCTAGTTTTGACAATAAATTATACAAGTCCTTTCCTTGGAGCCATCTCAAAACACCACAAGAAGTAGGTACAGGGGTCGGGAAGGAGGGAACATGAGCAGGCACTGACTGGAAGCCCCCCATTCTGACCTTTATAAAGATAACAAACAAAAGGTGACAACCTCTGAGCTAGATGTACTTCAAGTTCCTTTCTAGCTGCAGTCCAGACAGTTTGACATTCAGTGTAACCAGTCCCCCATAGGGTTCCATCTTTAGGTCCATAAGTGAATAAAAGTGCACTCATTTTCATTGCTATTTTCAAAGTCTCTGGGGACAGGGAGCTAACTTTCCATTCTACCATCAGAGTAGAACTCACAGAGCATTAGTATGTTGGCTATCCTCTCCTAACCCTACTTTGGATTCTAGGTTTCATCAGTGAGAATAAAGTTAGAACTTCTGCAGAAAATGAAATATTTTTTTCATCCACTGTTAAACTGCAGCTAACACTATTTTGCAGGAATTAAGGTAATCCTATTCACAGGCCTGGGGAAGAGAGCCCCTATGTTAGGATTTCCTGTTTCTTTTAAACTCCATTATGAAAAATGATTTCCTCGGAAGAAAACTAGGGTCCTGGTAACAACCTCCAGACTATATTTCTCTGACTCTGCCCCTCTGTTCTTTCTGTGAAAATACCAGTTTCTCTCACTTCTTTCCAGATAGCTTTGAGAGTCCCCAAGAGTCATCTCACATATAATCCAAAGACTGACTTCCCAGCTGGTGAAGTGGGATCTGCCATTTTTCTTCTTGGGTTAATATCTGGGTGCTGTTCCTGCTACCAAAAAGGCTGGAGTGGAAAGAGAATATGTGCGTCAGATAGCATGTCCTGATCACTTGCAGTCAGTGCACAAATGGAGAGGTTGGGCTTTGATTTTAGGGGACTCAAATCTTTGCTTTGTCATTTGCTCATTATTCAACCACTCAGGCCTCCTCATCACTGTACGTGCTTCAGTGGTCTGTTTAAATGAGGTGATCCATGGGAAGTGTTTGTTACATTATCTTGATTAAATTTTAGTTCTCTTCTGATCACTATTGTTCTGAATCCTTCCCTCTATCTCCCATCTATTTCTTGGAAGAGCTTCTAGTGTTCCACATTGGTAAACTTACAGTAGACCTGCCCTACAATTCCTCATCTGGAAAACATACTGTAAATTCAACCTGGGCCTCTGTATAGAATTGAGTAAAACTCTAATAACTTAGAATTTGGGCAAGAATTTAAAAATAAATTTTAATTACATTTGATACACAAATTAACTTATTTTTCCTATTATACAAATGATACATGTAGACAATGTAACATTTAGACAACATAAAATCATTACCAATGAAAATCACACCTATCCCTCCCCATAGATCCTAATCCCCCACCTTAAAACAACACCTTCAGAAGTTTCTTGTCTACCTGCTTAGAAACTACACATCCAGTAAAATACATATGTAATTGAAACATATTGGATCTGCTCCATGGTTCTGACTTCATAAATCTCCCGACCCCCAAACGTGAAGGCTGATAGAAAATGAAATGACATCTTGTGAATGAAATGTCATCTCTCAGGGTGGTGTAAAACTCTTGAGAGCTTAACGAGTATGGAAAAGGGGGAAGGCTGAATCTTGACTGAAGTCTAAGATTGGTCACCATCACCTTTTCTTACCTTTTCTACTGGGCATCACCTGTCTCCCAGATGGGCTCAGAGATGGTCCTCCTCACCTTCCCTTGCACTGAACCCAAGCTCAGCAGTGGAGACTCCCTGCTTCTCCTAAGAACACATGGCTCAAGCTTCATGACCCCCAGACATTTGGCAGACAGTACTCAAGAAAATTGCCTGTGAAAATCCTACAATTCCACACAATCTGGAAGCTACTTTCCAGACTGGACTTTTCCTTGTCCTTAATACAGCACATAGCTTCCATCCCTTCTGGGAACTCTCAGAGGAACCCTTTCAACATCCAGAAAGTGCTAGGTGGGGTTTGTCATTACCTCATCTAGCAACTTTTGATTTTAGCCATAAAATCAAGAGCCATTGGCGATCTTCTAGAATAAGAGAACTGAAATTGCTATATTTGAGCCAAAAGAGGTTCTAGGAGAAAAGACTATAAACACAAAAAGACACAGCTCTTGCCTTCAAGTAGCCTATTGACTAGACTGGAAGATGGACAAATGGAAGGTTTTCAAGTGTGTTGATCTTAGCATAAAAGCATGTCCAGTACACAAGGAAACACAATGGAGAGGACTCTAAATCATATTTGAGGGGCATCCTGGAGGACTTGAGAATGGCCAATACATTCTTAGAGGTGCAAACATTTAAAAACATAAGGCTGTTTCTGTAGCGTGATGTGTTTAGGTATTGGAGTTTGGCCAACTAGAACTGGAATGCTGACTCCTTCTCTCCATTTATTAGTTTTGTGACACTGGGCCAGTGATACATGTATTTTACTGAAGTTTAGTTCTACCTCCCATGAAAAAGTGTTATGGTGAGAACTCATTGAGATAAAACCTTTATAGCTCTTAGCCTAGTGGCTAGAACATATTTATTGCTAAATAGTTATTAACGTTTATTGTTATTGTTACTTCACAAACTAGGCAGTGTCTAAATCTACAAAGATTTTCTAAACATTTGACTGTCTCTGTATTTTCATAAATATTTCTGAAAGGCTGTATTTCTTTATCAGAAGATATTTGGAAGTAAGATCATGGACACACTTGGGTGCATGAGGAATCTATGAGAACTGCCAGGGAGGGGGCTGTGTGGGACTCTGGGTGACAGCCAGTCAAGTGAGATTTTTATCTAGAAACCACCCTGTAATTTGGAAATGAACCTGGAAGCCAAGGTGGGAAGGGTGGGGCTACTTTGGGCTATCAGCATTTCTAGCTACTTCAAATCTCTTCCCTGCTCAAGTGCATGGCAACATAAACAAACAGTCAGGGGGTGCCCACCCAGCCTTCTCTTGACTTTATTCTCCATCTCCAGAAAAATGCGAACAAAATGAAAGGAAGCAAAAGACACAACGGGCCAAAGTGCTAGGGAACATTTGCCTTTTGGTATTCCTGGCAGCTAGCATGCCCTCTTGTCGTGGGGCACAGTTATTTGAGCCTTTATATACCACAGGATGCCAGGATGAAAGCACCATGAAGGTTACAAAAGACTAGTCCACCTTCCCGTATCATAGATAAGGGAACTGAGACTGAGACAAGTCTGCAGAAGAAACAATGGTGCATAAAATTAACCATCACGGCACCTTTGTGGCATGGTCCACTTCCTAATGGGAGTGATTCAAAAACTGGAAGGCGGAAGTGTTGACCCGGATGAAGCTCCTGGCTCCTGGCTCCTGGATTTGGCCTGGTGAGCCCCAGCTGCAGTGACCATTTGGGAAGTGAACTGGCAGATGGAGGATCTCTCTTTCCCACTATCTAAGTCTTTCAAATAAAAAAATGTATACATATATGTCACCACTTATTTTCTGCATGCTTTTAGAAAAATGGATAATTCTCTTTGTTGTTATCTGAAACAAGCAGCTATGTTGACTAAGATAATATTGAAAATTATTTATTGTTAATTAACAATAATTAGAGATATAAAGTAGCAGTGGACCATGCAGGTAAGACTTCTGTGTGCTGAAACTATGTTTTGAAAAAATACTTTTCTATCACAATCAGGCCAGAACCTGAAGCAGTCTATTTTGTGAGTGAATTGTATGTGTGTGTGCAAGCCAGGTATAATGCTTGGGCTTCACAATCAGAGGTACACTATGAATAGAACTCAGGCTTTCTTCCTGGAAGGTCAGTTCTTCTTACTGCCGTCTTTGCTTTTCGTCTAGCAAACTGTGTTCATAGATTCTGCTAGTAGAAGTCATTAAACTGCTTGTTAAGTTTCTTAGCCCCAACCCAGTGTCTACCAGCTAAGCATAATTCCAAATCCTACTCCAGCTTGTCAGCTCATGTTAGGTCCTGTCACTGTGTGAAACCTCTCAGTATGGCACTCAGAGAAATAATCACAATCCCTACTTAGAAACAATGATCTTAAAACAACTCCAGGAACTTTTGCAAGACTTGTTACTTCCTCTCTCTGGACTTTTATTTCCCCATTTGTAAAATGAGAAGGATGTAAAAGAGCCAATAAACAATTGATGGCTAAGTGGAGGCTGGGCACTGTGCTAGAAGATGGAATAACATTAGATCAACCTTCTGTCCTCAAGACTTTATAGTTTACTCAAAGAGACAAAGGAGGAAATTGTTAAATGTGAAGTTATAAGGGCTGTTTTTAAAGAATCTTTTCACAAAACAGTTAATTTTTTTTTGACAGGCAGTTAGACAGTGAGAGAGAGAGAGAGACAGAGAAAGGTCTTCCTTTTTCCATTGGATCACCCCCCCAAAAGGCCACTACGGCCGGCGCACTGCACCAATCCAAAGCCAGGAGCCAGGGGCTTCCTCCTGGTATCCCATGCGGGTGCAGGGCCCAAGCACTTGGGCCATCCTCCATTGCACTCCCGGGCCACAGCAGAGAGCTGGCCTGGAAGAGGAGCAACCGGGACAGAACCCGGCGCCCCAACCAGGACTAGAACCTGGTGTGCCAGCACCACAGGCGGAGGATTAGCCAAATGAGCCATGGTGCTGGCCAACAGTAAATTTTTTAAAGATTTATTTATTTATTTGAAAGTCAGAGTTACACAGAGAGAGGAGAGGCAGAGAGAGAGAGATCTTCCATCCACTGGTTCACTCCCCAATTGGCTGCAACAGCTGGAGCTGTGCTGATCTGAAGCCAGGAGCCAGGAGCTTCTTCCAGGTCTCCCACATGGGTGCAGGGGCCCAAGGACTTGGGCCATCTTCCACTGCTCTCCCAGGCCATAGCAGAGAGCTGGATCAGAAGTAGAGTAGCCAGGACTCGAACCAGTGCCCATAAGGGATGCCAGCACTGCAGGCGGCAGCTTTATCCACTACACCACAGCACCTGCCCCCAAACAGTACATTCTTAATATAAATTTAAATAAACATGTGTGGAAAAATGACTACTAAGTGTGTAGGGGGTTAGGCAAAGTGGTATATCTTCCAAACAAGAAGAGAAGAAGGAAAGTCAATGGTATATGCAAAAGTCAAATAGTAATGCAAGATGTCAAGGGACAGAGAAATGGGTGGTGACTGCAAGCAGTTCTGTGTGATGGAGAAAACTGGGGAGATCCATGAGGCCAGAGAAGGAAATTGAGGAAGATGGATTTGAAAGCAGTCTGTTTCCCCCACTCGACTACTGGCAACAAGAGTTCAAGGATCCCAGTCAACATTTTCTCCTCCTCCTCCAGCAAACAGTAGGAGCACAGAAATATTTGCTGAAAGAATGAAAGGAAAGATGCCTATGTCATAAGAATCAACCATGTTTATGGAATTGCAACTTTTTCCTGAAGCAAATAGAGGCCTTGAAAGATTGTTGAAAGTAGAAGATTACATCGTGTCTTTGGAAAAGATGACCTAGGATCTCGGTAGAGGACACATAGGAGGAGAGCTTACTTTCACAGAATCCACATGTACAGTTGGAAGAGGCGCAGATTAGCGAACAACTGTTTATCTGATGTCTGCTTTCTCAAATGAATTTTGGCATAAAATCAGCAACTTGAGGTCAGGAAATCTCACTGGAACCCCCAGTTCTGCCAGTTACCGATGGAGGAACGGGTGAGAATGAACAACCACACAGACTCTCTGAGACTCATCTCTTAAGTGGAGCAGCAGCAACGCCTTGTCTAGACACCTCCAAGGCAATGAGAAAACAGATGAGAAACGATGCAGGGTTGGACGAATATGAGAGTGAACATAACCAAGGAAAAAGATGTGAAGGAAGGAATATAAAATTACATTTTAAATTTGTTTACCTTTCTACTTTTTGGGGGGCTTGAAGCAATATTAAATAGCTTGCAGGTTTCACTTTGATGTCTCCGACGGTGCCTTCATTGATGGCACTTCATGATGCATCATCGAATAGCAAAGGAATAAATGAAACACTCGAGCATACAAGGAATTAAATATCCAATAAACATTTTCCTAAACAGCTCTGTGAAAGAGTATGAAGTACAAATCTCACTGGTGAAGATAAATGTAGAGACAAACACAGAATCATGTAGCACTGTAATAGTAGGGCACACATCATTTTTCACTCTAGAATAAAAGTTATGAAAGTGCTAAGTATAACTGTAACCACAAAAATGTCTCATGGCACACAATATAAAAAGAAGAAAGTTTTGACATCAATGACAAAGTATGTGTTTGGGTGGGAGTACATCTGTAGCTTTCCTATGCAATTAAAGGTATGTTGTCATCAGCTCAAAAAAGACTGGGATAGCATTCAGGGCTTTTATACAAGCTTCCTAGTAACCACACACAAAAACCTATACCAGATACAAAAAAGAAAAAAAAGAGACTATTAAAACAAACCAAGACAAGAGAAGAAGAGATGAAACAAAGGACTACAAAACAGAAAACAACAAAACGGCAATAGTAAATCCTTATCTTTCAATAACTGCTTTAAATGTAAATGAATTAAAGTTAAATAGTATTTTTTAAAAGTTTTATTTAAGGTAAACCAATTTTGTGTATTTCATATATACAGATTTATGAACATAGTGATACTTCCCACCTTACCCTCCCTCTCGCCACATTCTCACCCTTCTTCTTCCTTCCTCTCTTATTCCTTGTTTATTTTTACAATCATCTTCTTTCAGTTTACTTTATTATTTTTTAAAGATTTATTTATTTATTTGAAAGTCAGAGTTACAGAGAGAGAGGAGAGGCAGAGGGAGAGAGAGAGAGGTCTTCCATCACTGCTTCACTCCCCAATTGGCCACAATGGCTGGAGCTGCACCAATCTGAAGCCAGGAGCCAGGAGCTTCTTCCAGGTCTCCCATGTAGGTGCAGGAGCCCAAGGACTTGGGCCATCTCCTACTGCTTTCCCAGGCCATAGCAGTGAGCTGGATTGGAGTGGAGCAGCCGGGACTTGAACCAGTGCCCTTATGGAATGCCGGCATTGCAGGTGGCGGCTTTACCCGCTAGCCACAGCGCGGGCCCCTCAGTTTACTTTAAACTCATAAGATTAGCCCTACACTAAGTAAAGAGTCCAACAAATAGTAAGAAGAAAAAAAAAAAACACTCAAATTGTGGAGATACTATATCAAATGGTAACCTGAATAAAATAGAGTTGAATATTGTTATATCAAACATAATAGATTTTAAATCAACACTGGCACAAGAGACAGTCTTTACATAAAGAAAAAAGTGTCAATTCAACAAGAAGTGTAAGAGCACTTAAATATATAAACACTTACAGATCTGAAGGAAAAACAGAAGGCGATATGATAATAGTAGAAGACTCCAATATGCCATTTACAATTTGGACAGATCATTCAGATAGAAAAAATCAAAAAGGGAACAGAAGATTTGAGCAGCACCATAGACCCAATGGGCCTGACTGATACACGGAGGGTGTTCCATTCATTGTAGTGTTATTTACAATAACCAAGACATAGAAGCAACCTACATGTCCATTGACTGATGAATAGATAAATAAAATGTTACATTTACTTGTACATATAATGGGATATTCCGCCTTAAAAATAAGGAAATGCTATCATTTGTGACAATGTTGGTATATCAGAATGATATGCTAAGTGAAATCAGCCAGACACAGAAGGACAAATGCTATAGGATGCTATTTATGTGATAAATCTAAAATAGTCAAACTTATAGAAGCAGAGAGTGAACAGTGGGGAGAGAGGGAAATCCTGAGGTATTAGACAAAGTGTACAGTTATGGTTATGCAAAATGAGTACATTCTAAAGATCTACCATGTAGCATAGTGCCTGTAGTCAATAATACTGTATTGTATACTTAAAATTTTTCTTATAGGGTAGATCTCATGTTAAGTGTGCTTATTATATACACATACTCTCTCATACATGCACAAATAAGAGGGTGAGAGAAAATTTTTGGAGGTAATGGATAAGTTTATGGCATAGATTGTGATAATAGTTTCACAGGTGTATAATTACCTTCAAACTAATCAAGTTGTACACATTAAATATGTGAAGCCTTTTGTATCACATCTTAAAAAAGTGGTTTTTAAAGAAGAAGAATGAGGAAAAGAAGACTAGGTAGGGCATTGTAAGGAGGGCTCCAGAAGGCAGGTAGTCCTGGGAGAGACGTCAGACCATTGCGGTTTTCGAGCTTGAGACCCTAACCACCTCCTTCAAAGGAAAAGAGAAATTTCTCTTGGTCCCCAAAGCAGAAAGAAATTGTTCATTTTATAGCTTTATAGAACCAAAACAGCATAAATAAATGTATTCATTAAATCTAAGCAAAACTCTAAAACAATTACAATTCAAATGAACAGAGTTAATTCAGTTCAATGAATAACCCTGTTTTGGTGAAAGGACTTCTCTGTTTATGCCTACCAGACAAGACTCTTTGAAGCATGCCTTGGCTGTATTATTTGAGCCTCAATTCTCCCATCACAGGATTCGATTTGCATTGTGGCAAAAGTTTTGTTCCATGATGTCCTTTGGCTTTTAATTGAGGTAAATACATCACTTATTCATTCAGATTGCATTTTTTTCATTAACTTGTGATAACCTAGTAGTATTAATTGGGGCAATTTCATTAGCAAACGCAACAGATGCAAGCACTGAAATCTCATAAGCAGTCATGCAGCTAACCCAGGCCTTAAAAATATTTGAATGATGATAAAATTCTAATGCAAAAAATGGAAGATTACCCCAAGAATCTGTGGCTCTCTGAGACTTCAGTGAGAGTTACTAGTGCTGTAGGAAGGTTTACTCTGCTTACAGGCTCTGTCCAAGGGTACCAACCTCTCTAAGCCTTTGCTTTTTAAGGGGCCATAATCTGTACTTTATTACCCATTTGCCTTTCCCCTCTCCCACCCTTCTCACTTCCCATTCTGGCCACTGTGGGTTGGGTCAGGAAAGGAGGGTGCACTTAGTTCAGGGTATGCAATGCACTGGCTGCTGAGTGGCCAGAGAGTTTTATATACAGAGAGAGAAGTTGACTACATTCCCACCCTCCTTCTCCTCTCCCCAAAATAAGGAGGGAAATTGCCAGTTGACAATACACATGGAAGTGGCAGAGGATGTCCAACTGGGGCTAAAGAGCTTTGTAGTCCATGAGCGAAGTGTAGTAAGTAGCTATGGACACCATAAGCATTTGAATCTCCCCTTATTTACAGGTACCAAGGAGCTCAGTTCCATTTAGTTTAAGAAAAAAAAAAAGTTTAGTGCTCCAAGATTGGACGATCAATGCATTCACTCGGACCAAGCCTTTCTCTTTCTGATGGTTTTACTCTCCTTTATGTTATCTTCATTCCATGACACCATGTGCTGTTATGAAGGAAAGTGAACACGTATCTTCACCAACCAGTGAAGGTCTTCCTGTATCTCTGTAGTCCTAACCAAGTCTATAGGGTTTTAGAAGTAATTGTGAACTTATAAAATTTAACTCCGTGGCTCACATGTCCAGTTCCTACAGTGCTAAATTGTGCTGTTCTGTCTTTCAAAAGCACATAGACTCAAAAAGAGGGAGGCTTATCCCCTGGGGAAGAACTGGAAGAAGGGTAAAAGATTTTGGCAGCAATAGCATCACTCATCCACGACATATCCCTCTCGCCCAAATTTCTTTGTAAATTGATCAAATAATCCTCAACATTTCTGTGAGAATCAAAGGAGACAGTAGATGTAAAAATGTTTCTCAACTACAAGGCACATACAACATGAAAAGTTATTGTTAAAGGACTCATTATCCCTCCTCCTCAAGAACATGGGCCATCTTCACCCTTCTACCTGCAAATTCCGAGCCCCTGAGATCAGTTCCTGCTGCAGAATTCGAATATTCCCTTCACTTTATTTTGGGCAGCACATGTAGTTCACAGAATGCATATATTGCTCATTTTAATGACTGCTGCTGGAGCTTAGAGTTGCTAATTTGGGTGATATAAGGCTTTCTCACTATCCAGTCTTCCTTCATTTCACAGGCTCAGACCTTAGGTTTAAGTGCATTTTTACTGTCATTTATAATGTAATAGAAGGGTCATCGCTCAAATTGGAGAGGACCAAGAGAGTTAGCAGCTGCACATTGAAGGTTTTCTTGGTTTTGAAATGTATATGATTAAATAACCAAGAGCATTGCATTCCTTGCGTGCCTTCTGTGGGACAGTGCACAGTTTGAAGCGAGATTTGTTAGGGTCGATTGGTGTTTAGATAAGCAACACTTCAGGAGGGATGAGAGAGGAGCAGTACATTTGGAACCCAAAAAAATCTCTCATGTGGAACAATAATAGTGAAACAATAGGGGCTGCTTGGGGGATCCTTTGATGTGAAAAGTGAGCTGCAGTGTTCCTGAAAGAAGCTGACAACTAAGAAATACACGGGAAGGCTTTGATCGGATTTTGAGTTGCAAAAATATAGTTGAACTTCCTGGATTTTTATAACTGTGAATATCAATACCATATAAATTCAATATACTTATGGCAGCATTTTCTGTATAATTCATGTCAACCTAAGGGTAGTGGAACTTTTTAGATGTAACATTTGATAAGATGGCTTGGAAGTGTAGGTATTGGTTCCTATACAATCTACAGGTTGCTCCAGCACTTTGGTCTGTGTATCAAAAGGCTCTTGCCCCACAAGGACAAGCCCAGGAGGGCCTCCTCTGTCCTGGGCTGAGGCAATGCTTCACCAAGGCTCATAGCTGGCCCTGGGTGTGATTCCACATCCATCCCCTTGGGCTGGATCCTGTGCACAGGAGCAGACCATAGCGTGGAAGCCTGACAACCTGTGCATTCTAGTGTGTTTGAATGTGGGACGGTAGGAAGCACAAAGAGCCCTACTTCTTGTCCTTTTAAGATAAAGCAGAGATTCTTCAAGAAGGATCTAGGTGTGAATGAACTGAAGAGACATTTTACATTCTGAGCATTGGATTCTCAATCCAAGAAATTCCTATTAAGGATGTGTGAGTGGCTTTAGACTAGATGATACATCTTGGAAACACTCCCTGGGACTCGCAGAAGCTAAGTCCCGACTTCTTCCATTATTTCCCTGCCCAGTTAATTTGGATCATTGGCTTCTCTGTCCCTTCCTCAACAAGTCCATTGGGTTCCTCAGTATGTGGTCAGAAATAGCTTTCTGAGAAGCCCCTATTCCCTGATTAGGCCCTTGTTTTGGGGTCTTCCCTGCCTCCTTTGAATTCCTTTAGAACTTTGATTTGCTCACGTACCACTTATCCCATGTTCTGTATTGCAGTTATTTGTGACTGTGTCTTACCTCCCAACACACAAGGCTGAGACTCTGAGACATCCAGAGGCTGCCCACGGTAGCCCAAGGATTGCATCTACCTGAAGACATATTTTATTTGGCCTTACACTTTTTGGGAAATACTTCCCAGCTTTTAAAAATCAGGAGGTATCCTCCCATCTCCAACTTCCCTCTAAAAATAATGACCCTTGTGCAGCACCTGTGAGTTGAAATTCCTGAGGACCTGTGAACACAGGCCCCGCCTTCTTACACTGCTACTGGGGACTGGAGCTGAGCGGAAGTCTGACCTCTGAGATGGAGGCACCACAGTTCCCACCACTTCCTATTGTCTTAACACTGGGCTGCCTCGTCATTAACCTCTCCCACTTGGCACCTGTTAGACATTTGAATTTGTTACCCCATTAAGCACTTATGAATTCTACACAGCATCTGACTTTTTAAAGGTGTTTCATAAACATTTGCCAAATGACAAAATAAAAGGCTAAGCTGCTCCAAGAGATGGGTGCTTAAGTTCACTTTTTTCTCTAAGCTGCCAGATATGAGTTCATAAGAAGAACAAAAGAGTCTATTAGATTGTGTATTGTGGCTTTCCCCAGTCAAGAATTATGAGCTAGTTCTTCATTTTCGGGAGCTTTAGTTAAATCTCTCTACTCAGCAGCTGCCAAGTAGCTAAGCAATCCTCCCCAAGCTGGAGGAAATGATTCTAAACTTGGGAATTTCAGTAAGCAGGTCACCCTGCACCAGTGTCTCTGGAGCTGCCTGCTGTTCATCAGAGCTTGCAAACTTGGCTTCATGTTCACTCTCCCCTGGAAAGCCGTTTAGGGGAGAAGTTTTGGTCCAGGAGAAGCCCTCTTTTTCGCTGCCAGGAACATCGTTAATTTTTGTAGAGTATATAAATGGAATGGTGTTTACCCTGATTCCTGACTTGTAATTTCATTTCCTTAGCTCTCTAATTAAAATCCCTCAATGTCCTCCATCCTTGTGTCCTTCAGCGTGGGATGTGAACCACCTAATAAAACTTTAGGAGGCATGTGGGATGTTTAAAAAATTTATCAGCCTTGTATCTATTTTTTATGGTTATCTGTTCTTGGTAATGTTCATGGTAGATGTTATTTTTTTTCTATATATAGTACAGTGATAATATTGTTTTCCTTAAAAACACTTTTAGTAAAAAATCAAATTTATGGAAAGAAAAATAAGGAAGTAGTAGTATGATGGAACAAAGACATGGCAGAGGTGATGAAGTTGCCATGGGTATGAATCTTATTTGGGACGTATTAAACTTCAAGTTCAAGTCTGAGGCCCTAACCTAATGGGACACTGCCCATGACTTTGGCCTTAGCTCCTACCACTTTCTTTTCCTCTTTTACATTGCACACCCCAATATAGAAGGGAATGCTTTATGATTCTTCCTCTTTATTGGGGAGTTTTTCAACCTTTCACAAGTGGTTTCGCAACGGCTGGCTCTCCTTCCCGCAGAGCCTGTGTGATTTCCTCTGCCAAGAGCATCCTTGGCTCCCACTGCCTTTCTCCTCCCATTTGTCTTGCAGGGGTGGCCCCTTCTCTCCCTGCCTTTGCAGCTGCAGTTCCATCTCCTGAGAGCACTGCCCGCACCACCCTACACCACAGGTCTTGCTTCCTGTGTCCCAGCACAGCATCCTGTTTCTCACCACATCACTGGAGCTGCAGTGGCCAGCAGAGTGCTGGGCGCATTGAGGACTCAGGAGTGTCTGATGAATGAGTGAATGTTCTTCCTGTCCTCGAACCCTGGTGGATTTTGTCTTATCCTTCAAGATCCATCCAGCTCACTAACTGCGCCTCTGAGAAGACGTTCTGCAGCCTCCTCAACCAGGCCAGCCTAGTCACTCTGTCCTTTGGGTCCATTAAGCATCACCTCCATAGCACCATTATAGCATCAGATGCATTGCAACTGGGCTAATAATGTCTGACCCGCAGACCTGGAGCATCTTGAATAACTAGCATTCTCTTCCTCCATCTCCTGACAGCATCATCATCAAGCATTCATTCTATTTCTTAATTTATGTATTTATTTGAAAAGCAGAGAGAGAGAGAAAACTTTTATCCACTTGTTTATTGCCTCTCCCCACCCCAAATACTCAACGCTGGGTCAGGCCAAAACCAGGAGCCAGGAGCTCAGTCTGGGTCTCTCATGTAGGTGGCAGGGACCCAAGTACTTGAGCCATCATCTGCTGCCTCCCAGGGTGCACAGTAGCAGGAAGCTGGATTGGAAATGAAGTGTGGATCTGAAATTAGGCACTCTGATAGGGGGTGTGGGCCGAACAGCAGGTAACCGCTGAGCCACCGTACCTGCCCCCCTCCTCTGTTTTTAACCATGACTCTATTCAAATCAAGGAAAACCATTTCCTTTATTTCTTTATTTGACAGGTAGAGTTATAGACAGTGAGAGAGAGAGAGAGAAAGGTCTTCCTTCTGTTGGATTACTCCCCAAATGGCCACCACGGCCGGTGCTGCACCTATCCGAAGCTGGGAGCCAGGTGCCTCTTCCTGGTCTCCCATGCGGGTGCAGGGGCCCAAGCACTTGGGCCATCCTCCACTGCCCTCCTGGGCCACAGCAGAGAGCTGGACTGGAAGAGGAGCAACCAGGACTAGAACCTGGTGCCCATATGGGATGCTGGCACCGCAGGTGGAGGATTAACCAAGTGAGCCACAGCGCCGGCCCCGACCATTTCCTTCTAATGCTTTAATTTTATCTGGAGCTGACCAGGATCAGAAGTGAGGAAGGATAGCAAAGACAGTATGAAAACAGGTTTTTGTGTTGTAGGGCACCAAAGCTAACTATTTGTGGCCTGTAGCCCATAAAATGATCACAATGAAGATTTGATTTCTTGTGCTTGCATATGCTGAAAAAAAAAAAAAAAGAACTTCACCATCTAGTGGTTGAGACTTTGAACTGCAGACCTACCTTGATCTTTCATTTATTTCTGTATTCAATGGCTATTTCTTGACCACCTACTATGTGCTAGTAATAGGCCCAGAAAGCCCTCTGTCCTCATTAAGTCACTCCTGTGCTGATCACTTTCTTTGGGTGGTTCCTGTTGCTGGAGCTTCGGCACTTGCCATCTGATGTCGACACATTTAGATAAACAGACTCACAGGAGGTCAGGTCTCCCGGTGCAAAAGTCAAATGCTGGCATCCCTGGGCCTCATACAAGTTGCTTTTTGGCACCAACAGTTTCCACAAAACAGTAAACAAGTTGGAGTGATTTAAGAATCGGAAGATTACACACACACACACACACACACACACACGGACTTTTTACTTCCCTGGGGCAACCCTAAGATCTGGCAGCAGGGGCCTGTGCCATGGCACAGCAGATGAAACCACCTCCTGTGATACCAGCATCCCACACGGGTGCTGGTTCAAGTACTGGCTGATCTGCTTCCGATCCAGATCCCTACTGATGTGCCTGAGAAAGCAGCGGGAGATGACCCAAGTCCGTGGGTCCCTGCACTCACACGGGAGGCCTGGAAGAAGCTCCTGGCTCTTGGTTTCAGATTGGCCCAGCTCTTGCCATTGTGGCCATTTGGGGAGTGAACCAGTGGATGGAAAACCTCTCTCTCTCTCTCTCTCTCTCTCTTTCTCTCTCCTCTCCAACCCCCCATAACTCTGCCTTTCAAATAAAATAAACAAATCCTAAAAAAAGGTGGCAACAATGGCATAAACTTTTGCAGTTCAGCAGTTGTCTGAAGCTGAGAAGTATCTGTCCATTTATGTAGAGCTACTTTGTCCCATTCACCCCGGCTCTCTTTTATACTAACTCATTTAATTTCTTTTTCTGAGACTTCCAGACACTTGGTGGATTTTGATTCTCCAAGTGTATCCTTAAGGAAGGACATCTCCAGATTTCTTTAATGCTTCTTCCAAGCAGGCCTTCTCTCCAGCAGACATAATTATAACTGTACCATTTGTCGAAGAGCCCTTTTTTAAATCCATATTTCTATTCTTCTTAAACATAACCTCTTTGAGGGCAGGCATTTGGTCTGGCAGTGAAGACCTTCCTTGGGTTGCCTGCATCCCATACCACAGTGCCTGAGTTTGAGTCCTGGCTCTGCTCCTGCTTCCAGGTTCCTGCTGTTGCACATCTTGGAGGTAGCAAATGATCACTCAAGTGTTTGGATGCCTGCTACACATGGGAGGCTTGATTGAGTTCCTACCTCCTGGCTCCAGCCCAGCCCAGCCCAGCCTGGCTGTTGTGAGCATTTCAAAGTGAACCAGCAGATGGCAGATCTCTCTCTCTCTCCCTCTCTGATTGTGAAAATCAGATAAAATACATAAATAAATATTTTTTATAAACATCATTTGGGATCCCCACACTTGGTTATCTTTTCCCCTTCTTGCTTATGGAGAGAGAAGGCTCTTTTAAAGGTGTTGACTATTTATCCCTCTTATTTGTTCAACCAATGCTTGGTTGACACTTGCTAGAGTCAGGACCTCTGCTTCTTATGGGGAATGTGGTTGACATGGTGGCACAGAGGCCTTACTGGAGTTGGGACTGTGGCCATGTGGCCGTGGAACCTTCAGAAGCAACACTGGGCCTGATATGGGAGTGGAAATGGGATCAGCAAAGTGTCCTTGGGGAAGGTCACATGGAAACGTAGACTTCAGGATAAACAAGAACTGGGCAAAGAGGGAGAAGCCTACACAAGTGTCCAGAACAGAGTCAAGAGAATCATTGGCTGTGAAGAGAGACCTTCAGTGGCACCTGTGAGCTCTGCTGAGGACACAGACTTTGTTCTGGGAGGGGTAGGAAGCTACTAGAGCCCACAGTCCAGGGACCGAGTGTCCAGAAGATCACTCCATCAATAAATCCATTTTAGCAGACTTGGCTGAGAGCGAGTACAGAGCTTCCTGCAGGCACTCCTTGGTTCATCTGATAAGGGACACGTTTGCTGTGAAGAACTCCAGGGGAGATACCCTGACATCATCAAGGCACAGCTCCCGCGGCTGATGCCCTGCCCCCGTGGCCTCCCTTCTTCGGCCTTTGGAAGTCTCGTTCTCACTCCCCTTTCTCCTTAGTCCTCTGTGTTTTCCCTGTAGTCCCTTCCCTCTGATCTGTATAATTCGGGCATCTTCCTGGAGCTGCTGTGAGTTTGCAATTGCAGGGAGAACCACAGCAACAAGGGTCATGAACTCCCCCACCCACTCCAGGGAGCCTTTCTATCAAAAAGTTAGCTTCAAAGCCTACTTGGAAGTAGTCAACGCAAAGCGAAATGTCAACAAACATTTCCCTCGAGTCTTGGCACCGGAAGGTCTTTCTCATGTTCCATTTGCTCAATTCCCAGCTGGTTAGCAGCCTGAACTTCTGCCTACCCACCCACTCCTCGTGGCAGCTCTGAGCTGTGCCCTGAGACTACTGGGATAAGCCAGGAATACGGACTTAAGACTGAGAAGCTGCGTAAGCCCTAGATCAAACAAGTCAGCAAGCAGCAGACCCAACCCCACCTCTCCTCCGTGGCCGTGGGTCAGCACATCTCAGCTGGTGCAGGTGTCTGACACACCTGGGTTCTGGTTTGAGTGGCTGTAGTCACTGATTATGTGGCCTAGGAAATTAACTCCATTTCTTTAAGCCCTAGTTTCCTTTTCTGGAAGGAGGGAATGATAACCCTGGTTCTGCCTACCTCATAGGGTTATTTTAAAGAGGAGAAAATGACTCTATAGATCATTCAATGATTTACGAGATGTTTATGGATTACTGAGCCATATGCCAGTTGCTGCTGAAAGCCCTTGTTAAACTGTAACGTGCTACACAAATATGACATTTTCAGATGGAGACGATTCCCCACCAGCTGGGTCCGATGAGGTGTGTTTGTTCTTTTCCCTCGCCTGGCTAGCTTCCAGGGAGCAGCAACAACAAGGTACCCAGGACCATTCTCTTTGGGAAGAGATTTAATAAATAGAAAAGACCAGTTAGCCTTAGAAGGATCTCTGGTGACAACGTCTCTGCGTGTTTAGATGCATTGTCATACATAATAGGATGATTAGTCATCATTTTCCTATTAGTTGAGCATTGACAAGCGGGGTCCCAAGCAGTGGACGGAGGAGGAGCTGGTCCCATATTCTAAACTGGTAGCTGTTGAAGCCACAACACTCCTCTCTCTGCAAATCCCCAGTGCTTCCTCAAAGACAAAACTGGCCATCTCCCCTACCCCAGGGCCTCTCACCTTCCTCTTACCTCCTTTTCTCCAGACTATGTGAACAGAAATCCAGGGAAGGAGGCACAGTAACTACAGGAATGAGCCTGTGGGGAGGCGGTACCCATGGGAAGATAGGTAAGGTTTGGCGTAGGTCTCAACAGGAGACAGATGGGCTATCCACATTACAGGAGTTCAGGGGGAAGCTTATTCACACAGAGGAGCCATGAAAGACCATGGGATCACCTGAGGTAGTAGCAGCAGAGGTGTTACCACCTCCAGGTCCAAAGGGATGAGGGCAGGGAACTGCACCCACAAGTCGCAGAAGAGAGCCGTCTTCAGATCTTTGAGAAATCTGTCTCAGTTGTTGGTCAAGGAATAATGATGGCCCTAACAAAAGTGGCAGGAGAGTCGGAGAGAACAGAGCGATTTCAAAGACAGCCTTGCTAAGGCTTTAGATGCAATGGTTAAAAAGAGAGACAAGGAGGAAAGACAGCTTGAAGGTCTCAGGCTTGGCAAGTGAGTGAGTGGTTTGATTGGGAACACAGGTGGGGGTGATTGGGTTGGAGGATCCATATTTAGTTTGGGGACTGCCAGGGTGAGATGGCAGTGGCACATGCAGATGGAGATGTCCATTATTCTACTAGAGGTATGGCATCTGAGGCTCAGACAAGAGAGTCCGGCTAGAATCATAGGATTATATGCAAACAATGATAACCACGCTTAGGAAAGGCTGTCATGTAAGAGGTATAAGATGCTGTGCAATCGGATGGTTGGTGAATGAAGAAACTTATCCTCGACAGTTTGAAAATTGTCTTTCCACCATCCTGGAGTTGTGTCCTCCCCTTAAGGAAGTAATGCCGTTATGCTGACCCATGCTCGTTACTGTCCACAAAATAGCCATTTTGCAGCAGAAGAAACCAAGAACCAGAGAGCTGAAGTGTAGCAGGCAGGATTGTTATCCTTGCAAGTGGCCAAAAGCCCAGTCTAAACAAGCTTAAATAAATAAAGAGCTGTGTCAGCTCAGATCCAGGGGTTTTCTTTGCCTCTCAGTACTATTGGATCCAGAGACTCGGAAAATGTCACTGAGACACAGTGTCTCTACTTTTCTACTCAGTCTGCTTTTCTCCATACATTTTCTGGCTTGCTTTCACAACAGCAAGTTGGTACAGCAACTCCAAGCTGAACCAATACCCTTTCCTGTCAGAAGTTCTATTATGGTCTTAAGTCTTCTCATTGCCTCTTATTGGGACCCAGTCTGAGCTCCGGTCCATCACTGTGGGCCAGCGGGCTGAGTCTGATAATTGGATTGGGACAATGAGAGCCTAGCAATAGAGCTGGAGGAAGGTAAGTCTTAACTAAACATTACTGTTTCATCACAGTGGGATATAAGTGAACAGCAGGGAACCATCACCTGAAAAAAGACGCTAATAAGGGAGAAAAGTAACACTCCCAGGAGGAAGACACCTGTGCATTAGCACAAGGGCCAGAGCTTTGTCTCAGGTGTCTAGCTCACCTCTCACCCACGCCCTTCTGCCTCTTGCATGTCTTGTTGCTACCAGTGTTTCCAGAGACTTAAAGTAGTCAGAGGCATGAAATGTGTTAATAAGAACAGTAGGGGCAAAAACTCAGAGAAGTCCCAAACCATTCAGGGTCACCTGCTGGCCCAGGATCATTAAACTGACCGAACTTGGACTAGAGAGTAGCAGGGCAAAGGCCTTGCCCCAGGCTGGCCGTCAAGGAAATACCGCTGATGACCCCTGCCCCAGCCACACTCCCTTGGCTGGAAAGAAGTCAGACCATAGGGGCCAGGGTGCTTTAAGACCTGCGAAGGGCTGGAACCAGCCCCCAGTGGTTTCTAAAAGCATCTTCGGGTCATTAATCACTGTCAAGTTATTCCATGTGACTCTGTCATTCTTTTCTCTCTGCCTTCTCTGTCACAGAGTTTTGCTGGCTTTGGTTATTTTTAGCACAGTGTGGGCCCTTGGGAATCAGCACATCCAACTCTCTGGTTTTGCAAAGGAGAGAAATGAGACTCTGTCTTTGACAGTGAGTTGGTTAAGATCACAGTTATGATCAGAGCCAATGACCCACCTGGTTCTCCCGAATTCCAGTCCATGGCTTCCACGATCACCTCCATCTCCCTCTTGGTGATCTCAACAAGGCACTTTATTCAAGCCCAGTGGTCTCCTAGGATTCACAGTGTAGGAGGTTCTTACCTTAGAAATACTGTGGGCTCCCAAGGAATATTTGCAAGTTGGCCTTTGTGAATTCAGGAAGTTTTCCCTGAAAAACAGTTTTATGTCCTTACAGGTTCTTAGTCTCACCCACAAAGCCCACGGAAGATAAGATAATATATACCACTGAGAAAATTAGTAACATGGGATCATTAATTCTTGTCTACTCTGAAGGGCTGGGTACTGGGCTTGGCTTTGACACCTCTTTATAGGAAGGCTTTAGGGATGGCTGCAGGATACTTATCCTTTGGTAATGTTCTTGAAGTCAGCATGGGGTCTACTTATTTCTTTGTTCTTTGAATGATGATTTCACTTTTCTTCAAGGGTTTACAATTTGTGCAGGTACACAGGGGCCCAGAATTAGTAGGCCAGGGCTTGGTTTAATGCTCTGCTGTGGTGACATTGAAGTTCTTGATAATCTTGTCTTTGAACTTGAGTTCCATAGGTAACACACAATCTAACAAGGGAGCATGCACAGAAGCAGAGGAGACACACGTGACATACGTGTCCACTGTTACTCCTTCCAGCCTCATTCACAGTCAGCACTCATGACGTCCTATGAGCACAGAATTCAACGGGTCCAGTGAGGCCCGGAAGCAGAAACAGTCACCGTGAGAGCAGGGTAGGTGGGTTCCCCTACCGCCCGCCAAATGAGGAAGCTTGATGGCCACGAGAGGCCACGCTTTCTTTTCAAACCAAAATGTGTTTTGAAGACAGCAAGAAGGCAATGACATTGCAAGAAACCCAAATGACCCAGGACACATATTGGATCCTTTCTTATTCATATTATGTGCACGGTTAGCCAAAATTTAGGCTGGAAACTGTGACATGGAAGGAAGGGAAAAGGCAGGGGAAGGCAGGGGAACCCTGCATTTCCTTTGCTTCCTAGCCCGTCAGGCAGCTGAAGCTAGTGCTGGTAGTATGTGCACGTGTCTAGAAGTGGGAGCAAAGCTGTGGAGTTGGTGTTCGCAGCATCTCCGCGATTCTGGCCCGAAAGGAAATCCGCATGCAGTGGGCGCTCCAAAGTATCACCTGTGCAACGTCGGCGATTCTGCATCAGGTGTAGTGCACTTCCATTTGTCCTGAACACTAACACTGCACAGTGCAAAAATGAGTGGAAAAATTCCTGCTGATAATTTTAAATTTAATATTTTTTTAGCTCAATATCAAAGAGCAAGTATAAAATACTATGCCAAATTGAGAGAGAAGAAAGAGAACACTTGGTATGTTAGTATTTTAGTGGCACTTCTCCCCTGGTACTTGAATAGGGGACCCTGCATTTCGCTGTCCACCGAGCCTCCCAAATTACCTAGTCATCTCTGTCATTTTGGCCTCAGAATTGAACTTCTCAAATCCGACCAGGTCACTGCAGTAGGTTAAACACACATGCCATTTTGCTGCGTCATTAGTGCTCGACTGTTTCTCCTTCCAGTGCGAAGTCGTTGCTCTCCTTTAACACTGTTTAACTTTTTTTTTTTTAATGATGATGAAATCAGATCAGACCTATTGTCATGTTTAATCCCAGTGAGAGTCAAGTTGGGAATTGATAATTTCTTTTTTTTTTTTTCTTACAGAAGATCAGTTTAGTGTACATTAAGTAAAGATTTCAATCGTTTGCACCCCCATAGAAACACAAAGTGAAATATACTGTTTGAGTACTCGTTATAGCATTAAGCCTCAGTGTACAGCACATTAAGGACAGAGATCCTACATGAGGAGTAAGTGCACAGTAACACTGTTTAACTTATGAAGGGCTGTATTCACTTGGGCTACCGCGTGGGCGGCTGCAGCCGCAGCTGTTCACTTCCTCACAGTCCTGGAGGCTGCAAGTCGGAGAGGAGGGTGTGGACAGATGTGGCTTCTGAGGCTTCCTCGTCGGCTTGTAGGCATCCGCCTTCTCACTGTGGCCTCCCGCGGGCTTTTCCTCGCTTACACATTTCTCGTGTCTCTCCTGCGTGCCCGTTTCCTCTTCCTCTTCCATCCCACTGAGCTGGATTGAGGTCTACTAATACAACGTCGTTTAACTGAATTACTGCACGCTTTCAGGTCCCCGTCTCCAAGTGCAGTCACGTCCTGAGGCTCTCTGGCTAAGGGCTCCGCGGTAAGAACCTGGAGAAAGACGCAGAGCGGTCCATAAGGGCTTGCTCGTTTTCCGAGGGAGCAGTCGACACTCACATCTTGCAAACCCACCCATTTGTTAATTCAAGAGATCCTTGCTGGGGGCTCACTGAGCACCAAGCACTGGGCTACACCCTGAAGAAGGCAGGCAGATTCCTGCTTTTGGGGGAAATGAGGTTCTAGTGGGAGGGACGAACAACAAGCAAACGATTACAGACTGCAGGCGCAGGAGTAAGACACGCAGTGCTGTCGCAGAACAGAGACTGGGTGTCAGTTTTCCTAGGGTCTTTAGGGAGGGTCTCTCTGAGCCGGTGACAGTCAACCCGGCTTAGACACTGAGAAGGCGTCCTCAAGGTGAAGAGCGCAGGGAGCAGAGGACGTGGAGGCCCCCATGAGGTACCGGAGCAGGATCGTGAAGGCCCCGTCAGCCGTGGTTCCGGAGTTTGTCACTTACCTGAGTCGGTGGGAAGCCCCTGGGGGTGACTGGCAGGAAGGTGGGACGGCGTCCTCTGCAGTGTGGGGCCGGATTGGCAGAGAAAGGAGAGGGCGATGGAGAAACAGGGTCTGACAGAGATTCGGTGATTGGCAGCCATTTGGGCAACTTGTTAAGTGAGCAGACACAGTAGTCGCGATACCTTCCCATAAACATGGAGAAGGGCGCCTCCTGCTGTTCCAAGTGCTTCTGAACCCTCATATGATGGCGGATCTAGCATTCGAGAAGAGAAAACTTCCCGGCTCTGGAGTTGCAGAAGGTACAGAAACTTTTCAATGACGTTTCCAAAATGCATACCAACATTTCAGGGTGAAGAAAATGGGGCATACAGAAACCTCCAACCAGCAGGCTGAGTGCTCCGAGTAAAGCGGAATTGAAGAATAGAATAAATCGGTTCTTTTAAGAGTTACTCATCACCCCACTACTCTAAAAAATTGTACATGCTCAGTTTAAAGCACTCAGACTGCAATGGCCCATCTGGGTGCCAATCAACAGATGAGTGAAGAAAACATGATATACATGGCTTATAGGGTAAAGCCACGGCCTGTGGTGCCAGCATCCCATATGGGCACAGATTCCAGTTCCGGCTGCTCCACTTCCAATTCAGCTCTCTGCTAATGCACCTGGGAAGGCAGTGGAGGATGGCCCAAGTGGTTGGGACCCAGTACCCATGCAGGAGACCCAGAGGAAGATCTTGGCTCCTGGCCTGGGATCAGCCCAGTTCCGGCCATTGTGGCCATTTGGGGAGTGAACCAATGGATGGAAGATCTCACACTCTCTCTCTGTAACTCTGCCTTTTAAATGAGTAAATGAATCTTTAAAAAAAAAGGAGAAGATGGGAAGGTTACCAGCTTACTCTTAGCTTCCGCCTCACTCACTCGCAGCTGTTGCTTGTATGGTTTTCACTTTGTCGGGACTTACAACACATTCTCTTAGCCCATCTTCCCACCTGCGCTGATCAGAATGAGCCCTGAAGTTAAGCAGATGTGGAACCCCCACCCACTTTTTTTAAGAGTCGGGAGTCTGCGTGGGAAGCTGTCTGTCCCTTACCTGCAGGCGCGATGACTGGCCTGGGACGGTCTCCCTGCAGCACGGTGTCTCCCGGTGCGGCGCTGCTGCCCCATGGGCTCTGCACGGAAGTCCGGCAGGTGCATCCGCCACTTCCCCTCCAGGGGCCAACTCGCCTCTTTCTGCCTGAAAGCCTAAATAACCGTTTTATTTATCCTTTATATATAAACAGCTTAACCAGGAAATTTCTCAATTCATATCATTCTGTATCGATTTTTCTTGAAGTAAGGAGTAACTTTTTAAAGCTTTGAATAAAGTTCTTCCTTTCAAGGAATTTTTTGCCTAGCTTCTATATTTGTATTCTTTCGAAACTGTTCCTTTTACTCTGCGTGTCCTCACTTCGGATAATTGTTCTCTCTTCGTGCCTTTCCTCTGTATTTTTGTTACTTTGCATTCTACATTGCCCACGCCGCACCATTTTCACCCAGTTTTTCTCTTCTTTGCCATTTATAAGTGACAACATCTGTAAGGTGTTGATTGTTGCTCCACTTGCTTTTTTGGCTCCCTAAGCTCTTCCCTCTGTCAGTTTCTTTATCATTTCCCTTCGGGGGCTTGTCTGATTGAATTCCTGTCCTTGATTAATTCTCCATAACAAAGCATTCTGAGAGGAAGCTGCGAGCCACCTTTGTGTCCTGTTTTCCTCCCCAGGCTTTTGGTTGATCTCTTTCTTGCTTGACAGATGACTTGCTCTTGTAGATTTGCACACTTTTTGAAAGGTGCCTTTTCATTTTGTTCAGTTTCTCAGAAATGGTATAGGTGCTCCCCTTCCCACTTCATCTGGCAGCATCTTGCCTTCCTTAATCTGAGCACTGGTTTCAGGGCTGGTGTAGCTCTCTGTTCATTTTCCAGTGAAGGAATGTCGTTTTGAACTCTCAGCATTTTGTTGACTAACTGCCTGTGGGGGATGGAGCTGGCCTTGGACTTGGACAGAGTCTCTCTCTATTTTTATTTCATGGTAGCCAAATCTAAGAGGTTATGGCTTAAACAGTACCTTTTCCTTTCTGTTGCTGTTAATGGATTATTTGCCTTTTAAAAAAAATGACAATTTGGGCCACCATTGTGGCATAGCAGGTTAAACTGCTGCCTGTGATACCGCCATCCCACATGGGTGCTAGTTCGAGTCCTGGCTGCTCCACTTTTTTTTAAGGTCTATTTTTATTTATTTGAAAGACAGAATTATAGAGAGAGGTAGAGAGAGAGAGAGAGAGAGAGGTCTCCCATCTGCTGATTCACTCCCCAGACGGCAAAAACGGCTGGAGCTAAGTCAATCCAAAGTCAGGAGCCAGGATTTTCTTCTGGGTCTTCCATGGGGTGCAGGAGCCCAAGGACCTGGGCCATCTTCTACTGCTTTCCCAGGCTATAGCTGAGAGCTTTATGGGAACAAGAGCAGCTGGTACTCGAACTGGTACCCATGTGGGATGCCAGCGCTTCAGGCCAGGGCTTTAACCTGCTGCACCACAGTGCCAGCCAGCTGCTCCACTTCTGATCCAGCTCTCTGCTAATGCACTTGGGAAAGCAGTAGAAGATGGTCCTAGTGCTTGCGCCCTTGCACCCACATAGGAGGCCCTGATGAAACTCCTGGCTCCTAGCTTTGGCCTGGCCCAGCCCTGGCCATTGCAGCCATTTGGAAAGTAAACCAGCAGATGGAATATCTCTCTCTGGGTGTCTCTCTGTCTCTCTCTCTCTCTTTCTCTAACTCTGCCTTGCAAATAAATAAATATTTTTTTTAAAGTTTTAAAAATGACAGTTTTATTGTATGTAGGAAGATGTTATGATCTGGTTTTACTGTTATCATCACATAGAGGTCAGGTGTTGATGTAAGATCCAGGTACAATTTTGGAAGTATTGAGTTAGGAAAAGAGAGAAATCGGGTTTTTAAAACCTCCAAACTCAACATTCTGAGACATTACACTAGCAAGACAGCAGGGGTCGCCCAACCACTGATAGTTACCATTAGGTTCAAGAACAATTTAATAGCATGAGGCATTGCAGTATTCTGGCCACTAGAGGGCAGATCTTGTTCACAATTTGAAGTTAATTGGTATAATCGTATTATACTAGAGCTCATATAAATTTTAGCAGAAAGTTTGAAAAGGAAACACTGTAAGGGGAATTTAACTGGGATTAGATGATTTCCAGGGGCTACTCTTTGTGCGATGGGTTCCTGTTCCTTTCTCTTGACATCTGTATCCATCCCAGAATAGGAGCTCACTGTTGTCGGTCCCCTGCAAATCATTCGTGCTTGAAAATTAATACACATCCTAACCATCAGTCGGCTGGGCTGTGCTTCCTGGCAGGTGCACAGAAAGGTGACTTGCCCAGAGTTACCGGTACCCAGTTCATAAATGCAGACGTAAAAATGGGGCACCTTCTCCCTCTGCCCCCCCCCCCAACACACACACACACACACACATACACACCTGGAGGACCCCTGTGCTCTCATGGGACATCTCCAGGACACCCAGCTCTTGCCACTGATACTTTGTTTGCAAGACTGAAGCCACCGGAGGACCAGAAGAAAGAAATCCAAGACCTCCCTTCAGCCTTGGGTGCCGGCAGTCCCCGGCCTTCGGAACCGCTCCTCTGGACAAGCCTCTCTGTAAGAAACCCAGTGCAGGACTCCCTCTGCTGGCAACAGGGCGCTGCTTCTCTCTCAGATCCGGTCCAGCTGCTGAGCGTGCCGTTGGCCAGTATGAACCTTCAGCCTGTCGCTCACCGGATTCCTCCTCACCTTGTTGATGGTACTTCACCAGGGGAGAAGGCAAGGTGGTGGTTTACCTCTTGGACTGCATAGTTAGCCTCACCTCCTTGGCGACGTGTAGTCACACGCATGTGGGACACTGGCCTGCTCAGCGCTGTGCTCAGAAAAGCTCAGAACCCACGAAGTCCGCTAAGCTAAACCCCGTGAACATCTCGGATGCTATGTAAAGTGCATGCTGCCAGCCACACAAATTGGGAGCCCCGCTAATAGGGCTGTATCCCCACAGAGATAAGAATTTTCTCTTTCCCATGTAGATTTAGTTCAGGCTAGCTGAGAAAATTCCTGTTTCTTTTTGTAAGGTGTTTGGCTGAAGCATTGTTGGATCACCACCAGACCTAATCCCTCCCAACAGGCAGCATGAAGGTCTGCCTCTCTTCGTGTTGAGGTGTGGTTTCATGCTTATGATTCAGGTCAAATCTCTCCTACGTATTTTAGGACTAGAAAAACAATGCAGAGAATTGCAGTTTCTACGGCTGCACTTGCTTTGCCTGGACTCCAGCATGGTAGAAACAGGATGCTCATCTGGGGTCCATCCTATTGAAGAATTGAACTGGGCCTGCATTGGGGGAGGGGTGCGCCTTTGCTATGTTCATTTCTCTGCAGCTAAAGGGAGTGAGCATTGGGACGAAAGGGACAAAAGAAGAGACTAAGCAAAGCTTTTTTGGGGGAAGTGAGCCAGTTTTTGAACTAGGGCTCTGTACAGGGAGGAGAGAAAACACTCCTAGACATATGGGTCCTAGGAGTTGTGCTATTTTAATAGCCACTTTTAAATTGTCTTTGTGTTTGCCTTATTCTCAAGATTCCAATAGAGTTTTATCCGACACCACAGCCTGACAGATGCTGGCTGTGGAGAATTAGAACAGGGACTGTGTCTTTCTGGCGAGGGAGCAAATCCCTACATATGTATTCTTAGAGAAAAAATTGCAGAGAGCCTGGGGAACAATGATGAGATGAGGAGAGGAGAGGGGACCAGCAGTGGGTCCCAGAGCAAGACATGGCACGTGATGATCAAGGTGAGCTTGCCACAGTGTGGAGCCATTCCTGCAGGAGTCTCAGGAATAATGAGGAAGTGTCATCTAATAAAGTGTATATATACCGTAATAAACAGATGGAATGCAGAATAGCGTTTGATGGTTAGTAAGCAGAAGGGCATCTCTCGAATGTTAAAAAGCCCTCAGAAATTAGAATTACATATTGCTTTGGCCTTCCTGTTTGGCTGCCTATGGGTTTATATCTCCTCAAATAAACTCAAGTGAAGATTGAGATCACCTTTACTGAAAGCTCAAAGAAGAAAGCATTTTATCTCATGATTAATTTCTGGCTGAATCATACCTCAAGGAAAAATAGAATGAGATCTAGTGCTTAGCAAACATACTTTTAGTCCTAGAGGGAAATGTGTGATTATACTTCAAAGAATAAAATCATTAAAACTAGAAGCATATTTGTAGAGAATGGAGCCATGGAAATACAACAACAAACAGCATACTTAATCATTTTATTTTTTAAAAAAAGAGAAAGAAGGCAAGAGTGATTCCACCCTCTGGTTTACTCCCCAAACGCCTACATTAGCTAGGATTGGGCCAGACTGAAGTTGGGGGCTGGGAACTCAGTCTGGGTCTTCCCCATGGGTTCTAAGAACCCAACTCCTCAAGCCCTTGTTGGCTGCTTCCCAGGGTGCACATTAGCAGGAAGCTGGAATCAGGACTGGAGCCAGGACTTCTACTTAGGTGGTCCTGCATGGGATGTGGGCATTGTAACTGCTACACCAAATGCCCCCCTCCCCTGCCTTGTAGGGTTTGTAACAGGTGGTGGGAAAACTCCATGCCTTAAATAGGCGTGTTTAGTGTTACAAACATGGAGCTTCAGGTCTATGCAATAAAATGCGAATCTCAGCGTGAATGTAGCTGAGCAGAGCAAAGTAATCTACATTGTAAAGTACTCAACAAGGGCCATTGGAAAGATTGATGATGTTGGGAATACTTGGAGTACCAGCTGGGAAAAAAAATGATCTTGGAGCCATGTCTCATACCACGAAATATTAGATGGATGCTTTAAACCACCAAGAATTGAGAGCTCCTTCTTGTGGTGGCAAATTTAACTTCTTTGTGGGAAGTCACCTGTTCTTCCGGGTGTACTTGTGGGATGGGGCTATAATCAAGTCCCCCGTCTTGTCCTCATTAAGAAGGAGCTGTTACCAAGTCAGAACACTGGAGTCTGCCTCAGTGACTCTGACAGGAGCAACAACAAGAAAGAAAATTCCTTCATCGCCTACTACGTGCAGGCAGAGACCCCACGGAGCGCACCTCCTGAGCATGCCGGGAGAGGCGGAAGACAGGTCACCATCCCTTCATGGTGCTGCTGGCTGCTGTTTCTTCCTGCTGAATGGTTTCTCTTATCAAAGCCCCAGAGGTGCCTGGCTGTTCCCTTTCTAGGCCAAGCTCATTCAGGTTTCAACGCTGTCCAGTCTTTCCAATAATTGTCCTTTCTGCTTAAATTATCCGTAGTCAATCTGTTGCCTGAAAACAGAGATGTCTAAAACATTTCATATCTTATATAAGTGACTTTCAAGCTTCGAGAAGAATCATCTAGGGGAGTAGCTAGAAATACATGGGTTTCCATGGCCCTTTGAGAGTGATTTTGGTAAATTAGAGTTGTCGTGGGTATTGGGGGAGGGAACTGAAACAAATAAAGTAGATCATCATGTGCAGATGGTTCACAGAAAACTCTGAGTCTCATCTAAAGAGTTAACTCTAGGGGCCAGCGCCCTGGCGTAGTGGGTAGAGCCACTGTCTACAGTACCGGCATCCCATATGGGCATCAATTCAAGTCCTGGCTGCTCCACTCTCTGCTGTGGCCTGGGAAAGCAGAAGATGGCCCAACTCCCTGGGCCCCTCACCTGCGTGGGAAACCAGAAGAAGCTCCTGGCTCCTGGCTTTGGATCAGCACAGCTCTGGCCATTGTGGCTATCTGGGGAGTAAACCTGCAGATGGAAGACCTCTCTTTCTGTCTCTGCCTCTGCCTCTCTGTAACTCTGCCTTTCAAATAAATAAATAAGTCTTTTTTTAAGAGTTTATTTATTTGAGAGGTTGAGTTAGAGAGAGAGAGAAAGGTCTTCCTTCTGCTGGTTCAGTCCCCAGATGGCTGCAGCGGCTGGAGCTGTGCCGATCTGAAGCCGGGACCAGGTCTTCTTCCTGGTCTCCCATGCAAATACCGGGTTCTCAAGGACTTCGGCCATCTTCTACTGCTTTCCCAGGCCATAACAGAGAGCTGGATTGGAAGAGGGGAGCCAGGACTAGAACCGGTGCCCATATGGGATGCTGGTGCCGCAGGTGAAGGATTAACCTACTGCACACGGCACCCACCCCATAAGTCTTTTTTTAAAAAAAAAAAAAAGTCCATGGAAAATGGAAGAGCAAAGATTTTAAAAAAAGAGTTAACTGGCATCTTTAAACAGAAAGACAAGCAGAAAAGAAAATATTTATGAGAGCCATAGGGAAATGCCAGTGCTCTTGCTGTTGCTTTGAAGTGACAGAAGCAATTACAAAGGGGAAAATTTTGATAGAATCATGTGAATAAATGTTAAAATAATGGTAAATTTAAAATTAAAGGCTAAAGAGTAAAGCAGAAAATGTTTTTATCAAATAGGACAGACAACAGTCTAATATCTAAAATAAGCTGTGATGAGCCCATTCAAATTTTTAACCTAAGTGAGAAAAAGTGTTTTTTTAAAGAAAGGAAAACAAATAATAAAGAAATATTAAAAGAATGTTAACTTATAAAATAATCAAGAAAATGAATGCTTAAGTACCATGAAGGTAGCAGTTTACACCCGCTCACCTAGAGCCCACGAAAGCCTCAGAGCAATGCGGGCACCGCTGTGAGGTTAGGCTGCAGCCCACCCCTTTTGGAGGCGGGGCATTTTCCTTGGGATTGAAGAAGCTCAAAACAACCTATCCTCAAGGTGATCTTCTCTATCCTTAAGGTCTGTAAGACCGAGAACTCATGAATTCCATTTTGAACGTTTGTTAATATCAAGGGGTAGTCCTAGCTCATCCCCAAATCCAGGATCCCTTTCAGCCCCTCCAATGTAAGGCCACCTATTTTTTGTAAAACTAAGAACCCAAGTTCTTCAACTCTTCGGTGCTGGTTCCAGACCTGGCAGCTCCACTTCCCATCCAGCTCCCTGCTGATGCCCCTGGGAAAGCAGCGTAGATGGTCCGAGTCCTTGGGCCCCTGCACCCACATGGGAGAACCAGGTGAAGCTCCTGGCTCCTGGCTTCAACCTGGCTCAGTCCTGGCCACTGTGCCATTTGGGGAGTGAACCAGCCAATGGAAGATACCCATCTTCCATCTCTCTCTGCCTCTGCTTCTCCCTCTCTGTAACTCTGCCTTTCAAATAAATAAATAAATCTTTTAAAAAAATAAAATAAAAAATAATTATAAAGCAGGGCATACTTATACTAAAAAAGTTTTCATTTATCTAAAATTCACATTTAACTAACCATCCTGTACTTCATCTGCGCTTGATCTTAGCCAAAAGGCCAAGAAGCGATCCTGAATTTTACCTGACGATGTTGCTTCAACACACACACCTTGTTTTCCTGAAGAAGCTTGCAGAAGGACAGCCACTAAATGGTGCAGAAAAACCTTCAACTTGAGGTATTAAAGGTACAAGGCTGAGATCCTTGCCTTCTTAGGACCGTGGGACAGAGAATGGCATTGTTTAAACGTCCAAACCTGTTGACTCAAGCAAGGAATTCAGGATCTGTACAGGCTCTCAGCTGTGTCCCTTGTCTCTGGATCCAACAGCCAATGGTGGCTCTAGGGGTGGTTGGGTTTTTCCTCAAAGACCTGATCAGAGAAAGAATCAGTCAGTTTGGTTTCCTCATAGATAACACTACTTCCCTTGCGCCGTGGCTCAACAGGCTAATCCTCCGCCTTGCGGCGCTGGCACACCGGGTTCTAGTCCCGGTTGGGGCACCGGATTCTGTCCTGGTTGCCCCTCTTCCAGGCCAGCTCTCTGCTATGGCCCGGGAGTGCAGTGGAGGATGGCCCAAGTCCTTGGGCCCTGCACCCGCATGGGAGACCAGGAAAAGCACCTGGCTCCTGGCTTCGGATCAGTGCGATGCGCCAGCCATAGCGCGCCAGCCACAGCGGCCATTGGAGGGTGAACCAACGGCAAAGGAAGACCTTTCTCTCTGTCTCTCTCTCTTACCATCCACTCTGCCTGTCAAAAAAAAAAAAAAATACATAATTTCATTTGTTTGTGTCTGGCAGAACAAAATAAAATCTAAAGAAACACACACACACAATATCCGAAAACAGCATCAGCCAAGCACTGGAAAGATAAAAAAAGGGAAAACTCAACGTGGGTGCATAAAGGGGTAAAAGTGGGAATGACAGAGACAGAGACTGAGACCGGAAAGCCGCGTCTCAGCGTTGAACTTGCTGTGTCATTGTCGTGCGGTGACTGTCCGTGCAGTGCTCCTGTGAGGATCGAACGAGGCCGTGCATGAACACAAACCAGCGCTCTTCGTGATACTTGTAAAACAGTCCAAGTACTGTGTCCACTCCAGCACCTTGAACTTCCCACAGAGGGCTTGTCCTTGCCTGGCACCTGATGGTGCATGCCCTGAGAAGTGACAAAAGTTGTCAGCTGTACCCACAGGGAGCTGTCTGGTATTTATTCACTCTGAACCTCTAATAACTCTTGCTTCCTGGGCCTTCCTGTTTCCTTCCTGCTTTCTTCCTACCATCTCAAGTCCAATTTGGGGCCTCATGTTTAGCACTGGTCCATTACTGCCCATCCCTCTGTCCTGCTGCTAGTTAAATGTTACCTCTTCTTGTAGAGCAGATCAGTCACTTATTATGTCTTAGATCAAAAACTTCTAAAAATAGCGGGTGTCAAGAAGTGTGCCCAGGAAGGAAGTTAGCTCTAAACTGATGTGGTCATACGAAAACGCACTGAGGCGAGGAGATTTATGATGCTGCTGATTAATACTAGCAATTTAGGGATTCATCTGCCATTGCTGGCTTCCAGAAACCTCCTGGGCTGGTTTCATTGAGTTTCTAGGAGTATGTCTCTGGGTCGGGACTTATTTATAATGAGATTTACTGTCCGGTAAGGAAGAGAGAGAAGAAAGGAAGATAATAGGAAAAGTTGTGTTCCAGATTTTGCGAGATGTGGTCAGGACAGGAAAGAGACAACTGGAAAGATGGACAGGGGCAGTGGAGGGGGAAGCGTTCGGTGTTAGTATCCCATCCTCAGCATTCAGGAGGGACACATGTCTTCACTGTGACTTAAGCCCTCGTGACTTACTGACTGAGCCAAGGCAAGGCTTGTAAAATGAGAATGCCAGAAGGTTCTGCATGCCCTTGGCATAACACAGAGCCCCACTGAGTCTACCTCCCCAACTCTAAATCGCATATAGCAAGAGCCACTTGTACAAATCAAATCAGAGCACAGGACAGTGACTCGGACTTTAGACTTGGAGCGCTTGGATTGAAATTCCAGCTCTGCCACCTACCAGCTGTGTGACTTAGGAGAAAGTTATTGAATCGAGGACAAGTTAGTAAGTTGTTTATCCTGATTGCTTTATAGAAGAATAAGGGATGTGAGGTATTTAGCGCATATTGTTGTTGTAAGGACTAAGTAAGATAATCCAGTGAAAATGCATATAGAACAAACACTTGTGGCATGTAAGTCCGCAGTAAATGTTTTATGCAGCGCTGGTGGTAATGTTAGCAGTAAAAGGCAATGAACATAAAAGTGCGTTGCAAAGTCTGGCACATAGTTTCTCAGTATATTGGAGCTGTTGACTCTTGCTTTCCCTCTTTGGGGACCTGCCCGAACTCCATCAACCACCAGATCTAGTCTTTTACTGCCCCAGTTCTAGTCTTCCACTGCAACAGAAACTGCAGTCAAACTGATATTGCTCCCCCGTGGAAAGGAAGTGATGTGAAAGGAAATTTCTTGTTCCTACTGGCCATGATTTTCAAGTTCTCTGAATTATGTTTATGTCTTGATTTCTTGAGTTTATTACCATGTCATAACCTGAACCTGGCAGTGAGCTCCAATTTGTCCAGGATGCCAACTCCTTTCACATTTGGCCCATTTTATGCTACTGGAATTCTGTTCCAAACTCAGTAGATGACTTGGGGCTGTTCTATTACCTAGCATTCTTGTGACGCAGAATAGTCCCTGTACACAGACTCCTGCTATCAAGCCCTGTGCTGTGCACCAATCACCTCACATAGCTGAGCCTGCCGAGGCTGGGCCAAGTTGGTTTTAAGCCTGCTGCCCACTTCTGGAGGGCCAGCTCCTCACCAAGCCTGCGAGGGCCTCTTTGTTGACCATTCTTGCCAGGCATTTTCCTGTATATTCTTGGACCCAGCTCAAATCGCTTATCTATTTCTAACTATGAGACTCTATTATCCCTTGTTGAATTCTGGGAGTGTGCCACAATTTTAAAAATAAATTTCTGCATTATCAAGGAGGAATGTATGTCAAAGATACACCGTGAATGATCCTGAGCCAGGATTTTTCCTTTTTGGATCAGTGATGTAAAGGTATCTGGAGGTACAGACTTACTTTTTTATTCACTCCATTTTTCTTTTGAAAAGATGGCCTTGAATAAGTAGGTCCTGGCCTAGTCTTGATGTTTCCTTCCATCACTTTTATTTTATTTTTCTTTGGGAGGAAAAGGCAGCAAGTTCAGCTATCAGAATGCAAAGTCCTAGGATGTGGCATTTATGAAACAAATGTTGAAAACTAGTACAAGTTCTACTTCCGATGCACTTCTGATGCACTGTGCTTCAGCAAGACTCCTTTCTGCAAGTGCGTTTTGGGAGGTATCATTGAACTGATCCATTAAATTAGTGCCTGAACTGGAAACTATTGAAAGTTTTAGCTTTTAAAGTAAGGAATATACATTCAGGATACAGATCTGATTTTGTATGTTGAGATCACTTTATCCTTGGTTCACGCATGAATACATTATTGAATTACTCAGGATTCTAAGAGCTGGGTATAGAAAAGTGAGTAAAAAATAAAAGTAGATCATTATAGATATTATATATTAGCTCTACTTCTGTATATGTTTGAAAACTATAAAGTCAAGCATGTATGTTGTGCAATATGATGAGATGTAGATGAATATCATTCTCTGTACTCTATGAATATTCAGTGTCGGTGGAGCAGAAGCTAGGAATAAGATAATTGCACAAATTGCTGCAATTTGCATGCCCTCCTAACAAAAGACACTTTCCATCTTTAAAGTAGATATAGAAATGAGTAAAATAATGTATCTACCTTTGTAGAACTTAAATTCTTACGTAATACAATACAGAATTCCAGAGTTAAGGCATGCAGGGAAAGAGGATTCTTTGTATTCTTTGTATGGGAGTTGGTGGTTAAGAATGACTTTGACATGTGGTCCAGGAAGGGTTCAAGACATATGGAAGAGTCTGAACAAAAACACAATCATGTAGTTGTGTGCCACGTGTGCCCATGAACCGTTGTGATAGTGACGGAGATTCCTCACTGCATAGTAGGTGGAAATATGGTCAGATTATGTAGGAGGCACACTTCTAATTTTTCCTTCCTCTGGTGCTAAATCAAATAGTTTTAATAAATTACTGAGCATAGGCTACACATACTTTTAGAAACTGGAAGATGCAATTTTGGAAACATCAGCGAACACATCTGGCTGCAGTGGGAAATTTTCAGGTAGAGAAGGAAGTAGAAATGTTAACAAAGAGAAAGCAGCCAGTTGGCTGCTCTCTTGATGGAATTAACTTGTGCTTGGTGAAATGAATTTGGCAAACACAGTGGCACTGATTAAATTTCCCCAAATTGGTTTATAGACCAGAATGCTCTTAACTAGCCATCCCTGTTCAATGGGAATTCTAGGAGTCGAAAAATGGAACATGTGTCATTGATATGGGACATTGCTTCTTGATGAAAGAGGAAATTCAGACAGAAGGTAGCTGGGTCAGTGTGGGATGAAAGTGGAAAGGAGCCTGGTATTTTTAAGCACCAAACTGGAACATTTGGATGAGTGACTTTCCCTGCCCGGGTAAAATCCTGCTGCGTTATCTGGTGAGGGTGACTAACATCCCAGCCCTTTCCGCTGGGCGGTACCGGAGTCACTCTGAACATTATCAGTTAGAAATTCTCAGTTTTCTAGACGAATTTTTGTTGGGTCACTACAAGACTACATATTGCTTGGGTTGTGCTTTACCCTGTCACGTGTGAGAGACACCCTAGTTCAATGAGCAACACGTGCTTGGTGCTTTTTACTTCTGCAGATGGTAATTTTCCTCTGCTTCATGTGGCTTCTCTTATTTTGGCTTAAGTTTGGGAGGGTGACTCATTAGAGAGGAAAATTTCACTGTTTATTTTCTAAGTATGAAATCATACACGTTTGATATAGAAAACTTAAATATAAATGCAAACAAAAGGAAAAAACTCAAAAGTCCTGTAAGTTCTATATATATATATACACAAAAGGAAACACATGAACAGCCCGTTTAGTAACTCACTTTTTCTACAAAAATTTTTAAAAAGTCTATGTAATTAAATATCCAGGTGCAAAATTCTTTTATAATAGCTATATATCCTTTGTTGAATGCATAGTCCCCTGTTTAATTAACAGATGCTATATTTTGTTGATATTTGGGTAGTTTAAAATGTTTCTTTATTGACTATCTTTGTAGTTTATTTTCATTATCTTTTATCCACGGCTATTTTCATAAGGTATGTTCTGGGATGTGGAATTGTTGGGTCAATCTTTGGACAATCTTTTACCAGATATTATCAAGCTGATCTTTAGGAAATTCGTGCAATGTATCTTTTGAACTGCATTGTACAAGTATGAGACTACCTGTTTTCCTAGATAAAATATACCCTTTAATGATTGTGTCTTCGAATTATGTGGCTTTCCAAATTTGAAAACCATGGATTATTTTATAAACGGCAACTGTCTAAGAAGAATAGTGAAGTTCCAGCATAATTTCTACCCATGTTACTTAAGTTTGTTGGTCAAATGAGTTAAGGAAGGAGATGAGTTTTAGATAAAATAGTAGATAAAAACGTTTGGGATCATTTGCTACGGTAATACAACTTAGCCCAGGCTGACTCATACACCATTCCTGGAGCCAGAGTAAACATTTTTAAGCTTGCATGCCTAACCTAATTGCTCTGTTTGTTAGTGGTGAAGCTCAAGGCGTTTATTTGACTTCTGAGCTAAGAGTCGCTCTCTTTCCTTTGATGCTGTGAAGTAGAACCCCATTGCCAGATACTCCACCTAATGTAGCATTTTGTTACTTTGTTGGAAATCAGTTTGCTCTTTACCATGTGAGAATAACACTAAGAGACCAGCAGAGAAACCGAGGGAGTGCCCTCATCTTAACCCAGTATCTGAAGTTGACACACCTTTGAACTCTTCAGTTAAGTGAACCACACACAAGTCTCCCTTAGAGTTGAAGGCACTTTTAGTTGAATTTTCTTTTATTTGCAGCCAAAGCATTGAGGCTGATTCAAGTGTCTTCCTCAACATGAATCAGCAGAACACAGTTTGGGAAGCATGAAAATAAGACACAAGCATACGATGCTCATGTATGTATGGTAACAGATCATTGAGAGAGCACTGAGGTGTGGCTGCAGAAGGTTCCTGAAGGTTGAGGCTCTGAGGCTCGGGTGCAACGCGGCTGTTGCAATGTGAAGTCAGAGTTGACAGTCACATGGGGTAGAGTGAGGAGGTTGTCTCAGTCTGGGCTTGTTGTCGCTGTGACAGAACACATGAGGCTGAGTCATTTATAAAGGAAAGAAGTTAGTTAGCTCATGGTTCTGGAAGCTATGAAATCCAAGATGGAGTGGCCACATCTGTGAGGGTCTTGTGCCGCCTCATAACCTGGTAGGAAAACAAAAGGGCTCAAGGAGGGAAAACCTGCAGGGGCAGCCCCTGTGTACAGCGTCCTTCTCTCCGGGAGAGCAGTGTCTACACCTGAGAGAAAGGCATTAATGCATTTGAATGACCCAATCGCTTCTTAAGGATTCCACCTCCCAGCAGCCACAGACAAAAGATTACCTGGGTTCTTTGTCTCATTTGGAAGAATTTCCAAGCAGACCGAGGAAATGAAGCAAGACGTTTTTAAAAGCAATATTTGTTTATTTATTTATTTTTAAGATTTATGTATTTTATTTGAAAGTCAGTTACAGAGAAGGAGAGGCAGAGAGAGAGAGTGTGAGTCATCCATCCACTGGTTCACTCCTCAAATGGCCACAACAGCCAGAGCTGTGCCGATCCAAAGCCAGGAGCCAGGAGCATCTTCTGGGTCTCCCACATGGATGCAGGGGCCCAAGGACTTGGGCCCTCATCCACTGCTTTCCCAGGCGCATTAGCAGGGAGCTGGATCAGAAGTGGAAGAGTCGAGACTCAAACCGGCGCCCTTATGGGATGCTGACACTGTAGATGGTGGCTTTACCTGCTAACCCACACAAAAGCAAGATTTGTTTAAGCCAGAGACCTCCTGGTGGAGTGGGCAAGAGGGGGCTCCAGGAGAGGGAAAACCCAAAGGAGCTGGTGGTAGTGGGGTTTTTAAGCACAATTTTAGGCAGAAAAACTGTCAGTCAGTACAAGGCAGGGACAAACCCATCAAAAGGCCTGATCTGTAATTTTACTCATCTGGCTCCTGACCAAAGGATGGGAGACTAACTTGTTTTACAGTAAATTGGGAGCTCAGAAGGGTGCAGTCGCCACTCCCCTGCTATTCTCATGGTCAAGCTGGAAATCCCCAAGGAGTGGGGCACGCACTTCCCACCTTCCTAAAAGTCACTTTTGGGGAAGCAAGCATTTTGCACCCTCAGCTTCCCCTGGGACCATCCCGGCTACCTCATCCTCCGCTACCAGTGCAGCGGCCATCACATTTCATCGCGGTTGTTGGAGGGGACAACCCACACCGAAACCGTAGCAGAGGTCACTGTTGGTGTCACGCATCCTGGTCTCTCCAAGTCCTCAACTCTGTGCTAACTTGTCCTTTAGCGTTCCGGTTAGTGCTCCTCACTGCCTTAGCTGACCTTCAAGACTTCAGCCACAGACCCACTGTGCGGTCTCTCAGTCCGCACTTTCAGTGGAGAGGCCCTTGACTGGTAGGGGGCTCAATTAATTAGCATTTGTATGATGTTTTCAGCTCTTCAGAGGATTAGGGTAATTAGGAAGGCAGAGCTCCGAGCTTTTTATTTCTTTCCTCTCTGCTGGGCTCCTTTCCTGCTTCTGGAGAAACTGGCATTGATGTTGACTTGAATGAACTTAAACTTATTATCCTGTCTCATTTCAGTTTTCATTAAATAGACTCAGAAACCTCCCGGAAGCACTTTACAGGGATCGGTCATTTCTCCTACAGACTAAGCAAATTCAATGTTGATAAATAATGCAGTTTCATAATTTCTGCAAATTTGAGAGCAGAGTGAAATCTGCAGGCGTCCGACTGCTTTCTAGTGCAGGAAATCTCCCTTCCCAGGGTGACCTGGCTGTCCTCCCCACCCCCACCCCCCAGCTAATCCCCTCCCCACATTAATGCAGCTGGCTTGGGGGACTACATGTTAGGTCTTTTTTCATTCTTTTATAGAATACTTTTAAAAAGATTTCCTTCTTTATTTGAGAGATAGATTTATAGACAGAGAGAGGGAGAGACAGAGGGAGGGGTCTTCCATCCACTGTTTTATTCCCCAGATGGCTGAAACGGCTGGAGCTAAGCCCAACCAAAGCCAGGAGCCAGGAGATTCTTCTGGGTCCCCTTTTTGGGTACAGGGGGCCCAAATACTTGGGCCATCTTCTACTGCTTTCCCAGGCAAGAAGCAGAGAGCGGGAAAGGAAGAGGAGCAGCCTGGACCCGTATGGGATGCCCACACTGCAAGTGGAGGCTTAACTTACTATGCCACAGTGGTAGCCCTGATGGAATATTTTTGTCCTTTTCTTATTTTACTATGTAGAGGATGAATCAATTAGGGGCTGTATTTTGGGGCTAATGACAGAAACCTGAAAGATGACAGCCTAACAAAGTAGAGGTTTATTTTCTCCAATAAGGCAGTCTGGAGATCGGCTTTCTGGAGTTGTTACAGTGGTTCTGTGAAACCACCTATGTCCTAATTTCTATCTTTGTTCTATCATCATTAACATGTGATTTCCTTTCTCACAGAGCAATGTGGCAACTGCAGCTCCAGACATCAACTCCACATTCCAAGAAGAAATAAGGAGGAAATGGAAAAAGGTAAAAGGGTGCCCTAACTGTTTAACACCTTCTTAGTGTCTTTCCCAGAACTTAGCTCAGTCCTATCTTAAGATGAAGTTGGAGAAACTGGATTGATTCAGTTGATGCTCTCATTTTTTAATTTATTTTTTTATTTTTTATTTATTTTTTGACAGGCAGAGTGGACAGTGATAGAGAGAGAGACAGAGAGAAAGGTCTTCCTTTGCTGTTGGCTCACCCTCCAATGGCTGCTGCAGCCGGCGCACTGCGCTGATCCAAAGCCAGGAGCCAGGTGCTTCTCCTGGTCTCCCATGGGGTGCAGGGCCCAAGCACCTGGGCCATCCTCCACTGCACTCTCGGGCCACAGCAGAGAGCTGACCTGGAAGAGGGGCAACCGGGATAGAATCCGGCGCCCCGACCGGGACTAGAACCCGATGTGCTGGCACCACAAGGCAGAGGATTAGCCTATTGAGCCGCGGCGCCGGCCCAGTTGATGCTGTCATGACAGTTAGGTTTCTGTTATTAGGAAAGGAGGGACAGTGGATAAGAAGCAGTCATTATTAGCTTCTGTCTCACAGCGTTCCTGTCAGTCTGTCTTAGGTAATGATCCTTGAGCCAACAGTAATGGCTATGCTATAGGACGCTAGACCAGCCTTTCGCTCTCCCCTCCCCCCACCTGCCTTTCCTAGCCTCTGAAAAACACTATTCCTACCTCTATTTCTTTGAGTTTCACTTTTTAAAATGTTTATGGTGATGACCCTGCTAATTACCATGATTTGAGCTTTCTACATTGTATATTTGAGTCAAAATACCGCACTGTATTCAATGAATATGTTATTATCTGTCAATTAAATTGTTTTATTTTTATTTTTTAAGATATATTTAATTTATTTGAAAGAAAGAGTTACAAACAGAGGCAGAGACAGAGAAAGAGGTCTTCCATCTACTGGTTCACTCCCCAAATGCCCGGAGCTGAGCTGATCCAAAGCCAGGAGCCAGGAGCTTCTTCTGGGTCTCCTACGTAGATGCAGGGACCCAAGGACTTGGGCCATCCTCCACTGCTTTCCCAGGCACATTAGCAGGGAGCTGGATTGGAAGTGGAACAGTCAAGACTCGAACTGGCGCCTATATTGGATGCTGGTGCTGTAGGCCAGGACTTTAACCCACTGTGCCACAGCCTTCGCTCCTAATTAAAGTTTTTTAATGTTAACATCCTTTTTTTGTTTGTTTTTAAATTTATTTGAGAGGTAGAGAGTAGAGTTATAGTCAGAGTGGGAGAGATAGAGAGAAAGGTCCTCTATCCACTGGTTCACTCCCCAATTGGCTGCAATGGTCCAGAGCTGGGTCATCCAAAGCCAGGAGCCAGGAGCTTCTTCCTGGTCTCCCATGCGGGTGCAAGGCCCCAAGGGCTTGGGCCACCCTCTGCTGATTTCCCAGGCCACAGCAGAGCAAGATTGGAAGAGGAGCAGCCGGGACTCCAAGCAGCATCCATATGGGATGCCAGTGCTGCCGACAGAGGCTTAGCCTACTGCACCTACTGCGCCACAGCGCCGCCCTGCTGTTAATGTCTGTTATTAACTCCTCGTATACAATTACCTGTCTTCTGGTCTGTTGAAGCGGTAGGTCAGACCACATTTGCAGCAGTAATGTCTGTTGAAGTGGCTGGCCACACACACTCCAGCGCCACACTCATCTGAAGGGCACTGGCCGCACAGGTGACTGGTTGTGCCATTCCTGTCCACCGTATAGTGCTTTAGGACAGAGCGTTCAGCCTCTTCTGTGCTTATTCCTCTTGGGAGTGGAGTAAGACCTCTTCTTCTTCTTGGCACCGCCACAACATCTCAACCCAAGGTCAAGAGTGGACTCCTTCGGAATGTTGTAGTCAGATCAAGTCCATCTGTCTTCTTCCAGGTGCGTGCCGCAAAGAACGGTCTTGGCCAATCAGGAGCAATTCCTTCCTTATCCTGGATCTTGGCCTTCACAGTTTCTATTGCGCATGAGGGTTCAACCTCGAGTGTGATGGTCTTCCCCGTAAAGGCTCTTACAAAGATCTACATCCTGGTGGCGGACCCACTGCAGGTGGAGGACCGAAAAGCCACTAATTTAAATTTTAAAAAATTCAAGTGTATAAAAAATAATAATGACTAGTATGTGTGTCTTGTGGTATGTTGTCAAATACTCTTTCTCTCTGGCGGTCACAACCTGCTGAGCCCTGGGTGACCTACACGAACACAGAGATCATTTGATCTGGAAGGAAGTTGAGAAATCTGTTTGCCATGTGGCACCCAGCAGTGGCCCATCTAAAACACACGCAGAGGCAGCAGCCTTGTCAGATACTGCGACGTCGGAACGTTACATTCACTTTCTGAGGCTCCAGCTTGTAGGTTCACCTGCAATTACTCTGGTGTAAAAGGGACCAGTGTTTCCTGTCCAGGAAGGCTATCCAATCTTTTACTCTTCCAAGTGGCTTTACCTACCTCTAATGCACTTTATGGATGAGTTGCCTAATGTGTTAGATATAAAATCAGACTGCACCCCAACAAGGATGCAGAATGCCACCGTGCAATTCAAAATTGGGGCAGCAACAACAGCATAAAAGAAGCTCATCGTGAAACCAAATGGCCATTGGACATTTCCAACATCTTTCTGCTTAGGAAGATACATAGATGGCTAGGGAAGAGATGGGTAGGAGAAGACTGGACAATTTTCCGAGTTCAGTGTTAAGGAAATTACCCAGGAGAAAGCTGCTTAGCAGGTGTTCAGTCAGTGTTAGTTTCCTGTGCTCTTTGTGAATCCAGGGCTAAGAAGTTTAGGAACTGCCAGGAAGATAAATTCAAAACGGCATTTCATCTCAACTAATTTTTGTGCCATCATGCAGAAATAATGAGGAAAATTGCCGAGGTTCTTTTTATACCAAAGATTGGAGAACCGTTCCTTGGCCATCCTGACCCTTCATTGCGTATTTATGGGCAAGACCTTATCCAGAAACCATGTTTGTCAGCAAAAAGTAGCTTCCTGCTCTTCCAGCCCCACTTTTGCCCTCCCTTGGCTCCATCAGCTGTTGTTTTCAGAGAGCAGGGAAAAGAATAACACGCCCTTTGATTCACTTCTTGTTCACGTTTGAAGAATGTGATCCCATTTGTCTTTGTCTTGTGCTGATACTGTCTTAGAGCAGCCATCAGTATGCAAAGTTCAGTAGCAGTGTCACTGCTTGAAGAGAACACATGGAACTTAAGTTTCATTTCTCCCCTGGGGCAGTGCGCTGTTAATTGAAGGCAGACACTAACGATTGTACTCAGCGTTTGCACTGTCAAACTGGAGCGCTCTGAAAAATTCACCAAGTGTATTTCAGCATCATGCCAGTCATTCCGTAGTGAGTGTGAGTAGCAGGGCATTTGTTATACACCATTATTCAACACAGATGATTAATACTCGGCTTCAAATCCCTAAGTGCCCTTCCAGCTCTTTGAAGAAATTCTAATTCCCTAGCATAGCCTCCAAGACTTTCTGTGATATGGTCTCTCATCATCCATATTTTCAGTCATATTTTACCAGCACCTACTTTACAAACTAGCTATATAAAGAAAATAATAACAAAAGCACACTTTGAGCTAACCTCTACACACACTTTACCATAAACCTCTTTTAGCTCAAGGTGTGAATTCGCAGAAATGGGATTGCTTACTCAGTTAAGGTCTATGGGGTGTACTTCCTGTACAGGGTTCTTCAAAACATTTGTGGGAAGATGGAATTAAAAGACAAGTGTATGGGCCAGCGCCGCATCTCACTAGGCTAATCCTCCACCTGCGGTGCCAGCACCCTGGGTTCTAGTCCCGCTTAGGGCGCTGGATTCTGTCCCGGTTGCTCCTCTTCCAGTCCAGCTCTCTGCTGTGGCCCGGGAAGGCAGTGGAGGATGGCCCAAGTGCTTGGGCCCTGCACCCCATGGGAGACCAGGAGAAGTACCTGACTCCTGGCTTCGGATTGGCGCAGTGCCGGTCGTAGTGGCCACTTGGGGAGTGGCCCAATGGAAAAAGGAAGACCTCTCTCTCTCTCTCTCTCTCTTTCTCACTAACTCTGCCTGTCAACCTAAATGCCCATCAACGGTAGACTGGATAAAGAAATTATGGGATATGTACTCTTTAGAATACTATACTGCAGTAAGAAACAACGAAATCCAGTCATTTGCAACAAAATGGAGGAATCTGGAACACATCATGCTGAGTGAAATAAGCCAGTCCCAAAGGGACAAATACCATATGTTCTCCCTGATCGGTGACAACTGACTGAACACCAAAAAGGAAACCTGTTGAAGTGGAATGGACACTATGGGAAATGGTGACTTGATCAGCATAGCCCTGACTGTTAATAAACAACTTAATACATTATCCCTCTTAGTAGTTTTTTTGTCTGTTCTACTTAATATGACTGGTTTAATTCTGTAATTAATACACAGTTATTCTTAAGTGTTGAAACTTAACTGAAAAGTGATTGCTGTTAAATATAAGTGTGGGAATAAGAGAGGGAAGAGATGTACAATTTGGGACATGCTCAAGCTGACTTGCCCCAAATGGTAGAGTTAGAAACATACCAGGGGACTCCAATTTAATCCCATCAAGGTGGCATGTACCAATGCCATCTCACTAGTCCAAGTGATCAATTTCAGTTCACAATTGATCATAATGAAAGGACTAAGAGTCAAAGGGAGCACATAAGCAAGTCTAGTACCTGCTAACACTAACCGATAGAATAAATAAAGGGGAGAGTGATCCAACATGGGAAGTGAGATACTCAGCAGACTCATAGAATGGCAGATGTCCTAAATAGCACTCTGGCCTCAGAATCAGCCCTAAAGGCATTCAGATCTGGCTGAAAAGCTCATGAGAGTATTTCAGGCATGGAAAGCCAAGACACTCTGGCAAAAGATCTCTGTGAGTGAGATCTCAGTGGAAAGAACAGGTCTTCAAAGAAGGAGGTACCTTTCTCTGAAGGGAGGAGAGAACCTCCACTTTGACTATGACCTTGTCTAAACAAGATAAGAGTCGGAGAACTCAGAGGGCTTCCATAGCCTTGGAAACTCATGACTGGAGCATAGGGAGATTACTGATGCCATAGACAGGAGTGTCAATTGGTAAAGTCAACAACAGGAGTCACTGTGCACTTACTCCTCATGTAGGATCTCTGTCCTTAATGTGCTGTGCATTGAGATTTAATGCTATAACGAGTACTCAAATAATATATTTCACTTTGTGTTTCTATGGGGGTGCAAACTGTTGAAATCTTTACTTAATGCATACTAAACTGATCCTCTGTAAAAAAAAAAAAAAAAGAAAAGAAAAGAAACTATCAACTCCCAACTTGACTCTCACTGGGATTAAACATGACAATAGGTCTGATCTGATTTCATCATCATTAAAAAAAAATCATCTATTATTTTTCACTTTATGTTTCTGTGTGGGAGCAAACTGTTGAAATCCTTACTTAATGTATACTAAGCTGATCTTCTGTATATTAAGATAATCGAAAATGAATCTTGATGTGAATGGAAGGGGAGAGGGAGTGGGAAAGGGGAGGGTTGTGGGTGGGAGGGACGGTATGGGGGGGAAGCCATAGTAATCCATTATTCGTACTTTGGAAACATATATTCATTAAATAAAAGTTAAAAAAAAAAAAAAAAAGACAAGTGTATTTTTTTTTTTTTGACAGACAGAGTGGACAGTGAGAGAGAGAGACAAAGAGAAAGGTCTTCCTTTTGCCGTTGGTTCACCCTCCAATGGCCGCTGCGGCTGGCGCGCTGCAGCCCGCCCACCGCACTGATCTGAAGGCAGGAGCCAGGGGCTTCTCCTGGTCTCCCATGGGCTGCAGGGCCCAAGCACTTGGGCCATCCTCCACTACACTCCCGGGCCAAAGCAGAGAGCTGGCCTGGAAGAGGAGCAACCGGGACAGAATCCGGCCCCCAGACCGGGACTAGAACCCGGTGTGCCGGCGCCGCAACGCGGAGGATTAGCCTGTTGAGCCACGGCGCCGGCCAAGACAAGTGTATTTTAATGCAAAGATTTTGAAATTCATAAGTTTTTAAAGTAGTATGCATTGTCTATGAACTTTTTCAAGCCATTCCATATGCATAAATGCGGGCATGCATGAATGGATGGGTGAACGGGTGACTTGTTAACTTGAAAGCAGCTGAGCCATTTTCTTCTACAGCTGAAAGGCCACACACAGGGGTTAAAGGTTTATTGTCGGGTGCAGGGAAACCCGACAGGCTGGAGGGAGAGGGCGAAAAGAGGGCCTGTGTTGAAAGGCAGACTTTGTTATAGCTTTGCAGGGATGGGAACAGCGAATCCCTTTAGAGTGGGGGTGGAGTTGCCATTTGGTCACCTGATTCCTAGTAAGCCAGGCTGGGTCCTGGGGAGGCCGAACTTAGTGTACAGGGTGGCTCCTGGGCCAGAGCCAAAGATGGCACCTCAGAGACGTTGGCACCGTTTCACTAACAATTTTTTTTTTTTTTTACAGAATAAGGATAAGTGAATATTAAGAGCCATTTGTAGTGGCCTAGCCTTGACTTTTGACCAGAGCATAGCGTATGCCCTAACTGTTGTTGGTCTGCTCAGCAACTGCTCCGAAACCAAAACATCCAGGAGGGAAGCAGACCTTTTTTTTCCTTCCCAATGGAACTCAAAGTAGTAAATAAGATTTATATTTAGACACGGATATAATTAAATGGTCATTTAGCATTTAGGAATTAATAATAGCAAACCTCTAGGGTTTAATCATTAACTACAGCTGGGTGCAGACTTGAGCACTGAACTTTTATTAGTGATAATTCTATTTTACTTATTAGAAACATTACCCTAGCTTAGTAAGGTTTTAAAAAATGCCTTTTATCTAATCACTTTACTGAAGGATTTTAGGTGACTCTCTTGTTTTAACTAGGCATTCTGCCTTGTACAAATAATATTTTATATACACTTCTCTAACAGACTTCTTTGCTGCTTTGTAGCAGCACAATTACATAGTTGTCCAACTCAAAACTAATTATGAAGTTAGATACTATCTGTGTCCTGGTCCCTTCTGAAAAGATACTGAAAGTTATACATTTATATGGCTACAAAATGAAATGGGAGGCTCATAATAAGAATCAGTTGTCTCTGTCCCTTTTCCCTAATTCCTCTCTCTGCTGGTAATTGTTCCAAACTATTTTAGCTATCTCTTATTTTAATTAAGTCAATATTTCTAAGTGTTATGATTTTACAGCTTTTTGTTTACTTACTAATTGTATTGAAAAATGCATGGACTTTATTTCCACTTTCCTACAGCCCCTGCTATCACATCTAATAAGAATCCTCATCTCTATAAACGCAAAAGGAATTCAGGAAAGCATGCTGTAAGATAGTACATATAAGCAACAGTTAGTTCTATCTTCAACTGGCCATTCTGGAATCATAGTCATTATTTTCAAATATAAAAATTATAACTACTATATCATCCAACAAACCAAATACAAGAAAAAAGTAACTCTCTCATGATGTCCATAAGGACCACAGCAAAGTAAACTGTGATTCTTGTTTTTGCAAAATAAAGTAATTGGATTAACACAAGAAAATTCTGTTGGGTAGCAGAAAATTTTGACAAACTCAATTTTTTAATCAATTTTTAAAACTTATCCAAAGGCTGGCACCATGGCTCACTTGGCTAATCCTCCGCCTGCGGCGCCGGCACACCGGGTTCTAGTCCCAGTCGGGGCGCCGGATTCTGTCCCGGTTGCCCCTCTTCCAGGCCAGCTCTCTGCTGTGCCCAGGGAGTGCAGTGGAGGATGGCCCAGGTGCTTGGGCCCTGCACCCCATGGGAGACCAGGAGAAGCCCCTGGCTCTTGCCTTCGGATCAGCGCGGTGCACCGGCTGCAGCGTGCCAGCCGTGGCGGCCATTGGAGGGTGAGCCAACGGCAAAGGAAGACTTTTCTCTCTGTCTCTATCTCTCACTGTCCACTCTGCCTGTCAAAAAAATTAAATAAATAAATAAATAAATAAATAACTTATCCAAATTTCATAAAGATAAATGTAATTCCTTTGCAAGAGAAAAACCCACTGAATCATGTATAACAAAGTCTTTGTGGCCAATAGGTTTATAAACACCCAAGTTTAGATAAATAGGGATTATAAGGGGAAGTAGGAAAACTATGCACATAGAAAGACAAAGAAAAAAAACTTAAAATGGTAAATTCTAGAAGCTTCCTGATTTCCAATGAGAAAGGGGACAGATTAGAAAATAGTAACCACTAAGTATTAGGCAGCAGAAAGGATCAAAGTCAATCGTCCTGCCTCCACCATAAAAAGCTATTTTCTTTTGCTTTCCCTCTTCACAAAAGTACAAGCTTGAAGGATTTGTAGGCCTTCAAACAGATATTATTTATAAAGGCAATTTTTCATGGTTTAACATAGGAATTACTCTAATGTGAGAACACAACATGGGAAATATTTCAGCATATGCCTTTCTATGTAAAATTTAGTTTGCATTTGTTTTAGCAGTTAATTTCTTTTCACAGTAAAAGAGACTTTTATTCACCTAATGGTAAAGTGAACCGAAATGATTCAAGTTATAGAAATATATTAACACGTGTATTGTGTAATTAGGCAGGAATCAGCATGCTTGTCATAAAATAGAAGTTGTCAGCTACTATATTTGGCTCCACAGAGAATACAACAGCGTTCTTTGCCAATCAAATCTGGATTATACGTCCCCCATCCACATCCAACCCATCCCACCAACATTCTCCATAAAAAAAAAAGTTAAGTATATGAGATCAAATCATCCTAAACATTATTCATAACCATTTCACTATAAGGAATATTTGTTGGCAAAGGTCTGGCAAACAAGGAGATGCCGTGCATATGACTGTGTTACATTCAATCAAAGGACAGTTCATCAATCTAACTTGTTCACGGAATTCATGAGGGGTAAATACAGCACTCACGTTCTGTAGAGAAAGTAAAGTAAGCAGTGGGGATGCAACAGGTATCATCATTCTCACTGAATTCTGTAAGGAATGGCACCCAAGCAATCACTGGGAGACACAGTGAGGGGGGTTTTACAAGTTGTTTTGAAATGGTTATCGTTGGCCAGGATTAGTAAGGAGAGTGGTACGTCGGTGCCATGAGCAGTTGCCGGGCAGCCATCCTCCAGAAGCACTGGCTGTGCCGGGTTGTGGTGGTCTTCGGGCACGGGTGTGGTTCTCAGGGAGTTCCTGTAATGATTTTTGTCACAGTCACGTGGGCACGAGAGCCATCCTTTAGGATTTTCTGACTCTATTAGGCTTTGGGGAAGTGATCTATTTTGAATCTGGCAACTATCACACCCTTTATATAAACACTATTACATTTAGATTTCCTCAATCCTTAATAAATCTATTAAAAAAAAAAAAAAAAAAAAACAAGCACAGCCAAGCAGTGGAATGTTACTGGGGAAAAAGCACAACTGTTGGGTATATGAGTAATATCAAGACTCAGTCGTCATCAACAGGGTTGCAGGATACAAGGTCAATATTCAAAAATCAGTTGTATTTCTATAAACTAGCAATGGGAAATCCAATGAGCAGTTTGTACTGGAGACTAAATGTCAGCCATCGCCCGGGGTTTTCTACTATGAACTAACATCAGAGCAACACAACAATAAATGTACTCTTGTTTTTCCCCTGCCCTGTCAAACGTCCTAAAGTCTTCGTGCTCCCTGGAACCAGGCTGGGGTTCCAAAGGCACCTTCTGGTGTGAACGTGGTCGGAGGTGGACCTAGTGGACTACGTGGTTCAGCCTCCGAGCCAGGTGGCGAGAGTCGAGACCCCCGAGGAAACAACTTCCGGGCTGCAGTGCTGCAGCTCCGTGGAGCCCATCACCTATAAGCAGTCTTCGGCTTGTTCCTGCACAGGAGATTAAAGCGATTCGGGATGCGACGGGCGTTCACAGACACATCACCAGGGCAGGAAGTGCGCACCCACGGGAGAAGCAGCTCTGCCTTCAGAGACGAGCTGAGCACAGTGCTCCACGGAAGAATGGCTGGGTGCTTCTCCCCCGCTGACTTGGTGGCCGTCCCCTGGCCAGCTGGGGTCTGACAAAAGGAGGGACCATGCACAAAACCCTCAGCACTGTGACGAGGCTCATGGTCAGGAGTCAGTAAGTGATAATTCGTACTTTTGAGGAAATAATTTCTTTCACACCGGATTGAAGATATAGATCTGAAATCTTCAGACGGCGTGAGGAAGCCTGGCGGGGACTCAGAGGCCATCACTGTCCGAGGTGAACAAATGCCACGGGTCCCTGTTCCCCAGCTCATTTTCTTTTCCAGAATTACTGCTGTGCAACTTAAGCAAGTCATTAAACTTGTGTGAACCTTGCTTTCTTTAACTATAAAATGGTGATATTGGTAATATCTTCTCCGTGAGATTCTGCTATGGAGATAAAATGGAAGAAAGATTGAAAGATTTTTATAAACTGCGAAGTGCCATGAAAGGAAAAGAGTTACTATTATTTGAACAGTGCTGTTCTGCCGGAGACTGGACCGTCGCCGAAAGCAGGCTGACTCAGAAGCAGGTGTAGCGGAGCTGGAAGCCTGCTGGGGCAGGGACACGCCCACCCATCACGGAGCCCATCCTTATCTGCCTACTGCAGAGCAGCCACCAAGGGCACCAGCAGTGTCAGGGGCCAGGCAGAGATAGCCTGGGAACAAAGTGTATCAGATTCCATGCTGGGAGGGAGAGAAAGTGGGAGCAGGCTCCGAAGAAGGAACGTGCTTCTCTGGTTGCCAAGAGGAAGGCACTTCCGGAACATGTCTCATCGACATGTGTAACGCCATCTGCAAGACAGAGGAGAAAGCTGGCTCTTAGGTTTCCTTTCTGAAGGGGAAACCTTTGTCCCTGGCATCATGTGGGTGCATGTAAGGAGGTGACGCTTAGAAGGATAAGCACTAGGAGTCCCTCTGGGCTCAGAGGATAGATTTCTTTGTCAGCTTGGTTGTTGAGTTTAACAAACCAGTTGGGGTGAAAAAGAGCCTTTTGAACCTGGAAGGTAAAGTTGTGGGCAGTCTTCTGGGTTCCTTGATGCCCTGACCACACATGTCATGTAACCACCTCTGCAATTCTTGCTGCTCCAGCAAGTCTTGATTTCTACGACGCATGACTTTATTACTCTCTTTATACCTAAAATGAAGGAGACCCAGTAGACCTGCCAGTTTTAGTAAGAACTCTTCATCTCCCATTCCCACCCTCACGAATGTGCTTCTCCTGCATCAGAACTCCATTTTTTATTCATATAATTTCTATTTGTGCTATCACTAAAAAGCCACAATTTTGGAAGTTGCTTTTGACCGTTTTCATTCTCTTAGCAGGCATAATGGTAACAACTCCTCCTGACTGTGTCTGTCCGGATCTGCTTTGCCCGCTTCATCCCCCTGATGTTTCCTTTGTTCGGCTTTCGTCATCCTGCCTGAACTATGGGTCACCCTTAGGTTCCAGTAACATCAATACCTCTTCTAGAAGCTGTTAAAACTTGCTTTCCAAAAGGCAGAGCCGTGTAGTACGTTTCCTGGCTTGAAAAGTTGCTGATAACGTCCCCTTACCTAGAGTAGTGCGCACTCTTCTCCGTGGTGTTTGAGTAAGTTCCTTTAGAGAAAACACTGAGAATTGTAGGACTATGCTCATAATTATGGCATCAAGTGGGGCGTAATGCAGTGTGGCCTTGGGTTAAGTTCTTGCCATGACCAAGAGTCCTCTCTAGATGAGGGATGGTTGTAGGGAGTAGAGAGAAGACTTGATATATAATCAAAATTGTCTTAAAGACTTTTTTCCCTGAAAATTTTATTTTGACAGGCAGAGTGGACAATGAGAGAAAGAGAGAGAGAGAGAGACAGAGAGAAAGGTCTTCCTTTTTCTGTTGGTTCACCCCCAAAATGGCCACTATGGCCTGCGCACTGCTTCGATCGGAAGACAGGAGCCGGGTGCTTCTCCTGGTCTCCCATGCAGCTGCAGGGCCCAAGCACTTGGGCCATCCTCCACTGCACTCCCTGGCCACAGCAGAGAGCTGGCCTGGAAGAGGGGCAACCGGGACAGAATCCGGTGCCCCGACTGGGACTAGAACCTGGTGTGCCACCACCGCAGGCAGAGGATTAGCCTAGTGAGCTGCAGTGCCGGCCTTTCCCTGAAAAGTGACTGGTCATTGGCAGCTATTTGGGTTTCTGAATTACTTCTTACTTAGCTAACTAGGATTGGCAGAGATGCTACATAATTGAGGGATATGTGTAACAGGCTAGAAAGTTGGCTGTGTTGCAAATTCTAAGAATGAAAATTAGACTTGGGATCATTATTATTGAAAATAAGTATATGGAATTTGCTGAAGAAAGCTATTTATGGCCTATTTTTATTTTTAATGCTTATTTTTATTTTAAAGAGAGAGAGATCAATCTTCTGTCTGTTGGTTCATTACCCGGATGTCTGTAACAGCTGGGGCTGGGCCAGGCCAAAAGCAGGAGCCAGGAACTCCATCCACGTCTCCACATGGATGACGGGAACCCAGATACTTGAGCCATTACCTGCTGTTTCTTAGATGTGCATTAGCAGGAAGCAGGTCAGAAGTGGAGGCACTCAGATAAGAGGTGAGGGCTTTGCAAGCAGTGGCTTACCCTGCTGTGTCACAGCACCAGCCCCATGGCCTTTCCAAAAAACTGCATCGCACTCAAAGTCGTATGTGTTTGTTTAGTAACTCCTGTATCCTTTTTAACCCTGTGTTTCATTTATGGCTTCAAAAAATATTTATAGGGCAGAAGGTCTGATTCTTTAAGAAATACAAATGTTTTTCTAGAGTCCCTGTTCCTAACCACTCTTCTACACAGAAGACAGTTTAGAAATCCGACTAGAGAGTCTACATGTTGATAGTTCTAACAACCACATGGAGGGAGGAAGGAGAAGTTGGGGCCACAGTAACTGATCTTGGTTAAGATGAATTAAAACCAGACCTAGGCCGGCGCCATGGCTCAATAGGCTAATGCTCTGCCTGTGGCGCAGGCACACCGGGTTCTAGTCCCGGTCGGGGCGCCGGATTCTGTTCCGGTTGCTCCTCTTCCAGGCCAGCTCTCTGCTGTGGCCCGAGAGTGCAGTGGAGGATGGCCCAAGTGCTTGGGCCCTGCACCCGCATGGGAGACCAGGAGAAGCACCTGGCTCCTGGCTTCGGATCAGCGTGATGCACCAGCCGCAGGGCGCAGGCTGCGGCGGCCATTGGAGGGTGAACCAACAGAAAAGGAAGACCTTTCTCTCTCTGTCTCTCTCTCTCTCACTGTCCACTCTGCCTGTCAAAAACAAAACAAACAAAAAACCAGACCTAAAGTGTGGTCTCATATGCTTGAACTATCCAAATGCATATCTGTGAAATAATGAACAGTGGTTAGTTACTTCTATAAGAGGTGGAAACATTTTATTTATTTATTTGAAAGGGAGAGAGAAACTGAGAAAGATCTTCCATCACTCTCCAAATGCCTGCAACAGCCTGGGGACTTAGACCATCTAAAATCACAAGTCTGGAACTCAATCCTGGTCTCCCACATGGATGAGAGGGACTCAACTGCCTAAGCCATCACTGGCTGCCTCCCAGGGTGTGCATTCACAGGAGGCTGGAATCCGAAGTGGAGCTGCAACTCCAACCCAGGCACTCCCATAGGAAGTGATGTCAACTGCTGGGCCAGATATTCACCCAAAACAATGTTTTAAAAGATTTATTTATTTATTTAAAAGAGTTACAGAGAAAGAGGGAGAGAGAGGGGGAGAGAGAGGGAGAACCAGAGATCTTCCATCCATTGGCTCATTCCCCACATGACCACAGCAGACAGGGTCGTCCCAGGCCGAAGCCAGGGGTCAGGAGCCTCATCCGGGTCTCCGAAGCATCTAGCCTGTCCTCTACTGCTTTCCGCAGGCCTTTAGCAGAGAGTTGGATCAGAAGCAGAGCAGCTGGGGCATGACCCAGCTCCCATACGGGATGGTAGCATTGCAGGTGGCAGCTCATCTGCTACATCACAATGCTGGCTTCCTGAGTCAGGTGGCGGAAATTCCCCTAGGTCCAGAGTGTCTGGGGCTCTTTGTTTGATATTCCTATTGAGACCATAAAAATTAGGGAGTGGGGTTGTAATCCAAAGAAAGATTAAGGAGCTTGCTTTCTTTTTTTTTTTTTTTTTTTTGACAGGCAGAGTTAGACAGTGAGAGAGAAAGACAGGTCTTCCTTCCGTTGGTTCATGCCCTAAATGGCCGCCAGGTACTTCTCCTGGTCTCCCATGTGGGTGCAGGGCCCAAGCACCTGGGCCATCCTCCACTGCCTTCCCAGGCCACAGCATAGAGCTGGCCTGGAAGAGGAGCAACCGGGACAGAATCCGGCGCCCCGACCGGGACTAGAACCTGGGTTGCCGGCACCACAGGTGGAGGATTAGCCTAGTGAGCTGCGGTGCCGGCCTAATTAAGGTGCTTTCTAAAAAAGTAAAGAGACCATGCAGAGAGGAGGGAACCAATGGTGGCCAGATAAAAAGGAACATTTAGGTATTTATTCAACTGACAATGTAATTAAAGCCCCTGTAGATAAAATGACAGTGGGTGGCAGTGTTCTGTTTTTTTCTGTGGGGATGGAGGAGGCTGCATTTGACTTAATTCTCTGTCTGTCGTACCTGGAGGGCCCCCTAACTGCCCCCCACCCCCAGTGCATCCCTGAGGCATAACGCCTAGAAACTGTTATCCTGATCCTATTCCCTTGCTGCGCAAATGGTAGCAGTCAGGTCCAGCGCAGAAAGGAGAGTTTCCAAAGCTGCTAACCAGCCTGGAAGGAGGAAGGATCATGACCTTAACTTCCCAACTCCAATCCAAAAGCAGGGGCAGCGCCCCAGCCCCACTTCTGATAGCATGATCACTGTGAATTCCATCCTAAGCAAATTCAAATTAGGAACTACATTAACAAAGCTCATGGGGGTATTTTTAGGTACTAAGTACTTTTGCAAAGGTTTTTAAAAACAACACTATCTAGACACTCAAGAAGAGAAATTGCAAACCTTGCGAGCAGTGATTATCATTCATCAACCGAGATCAGACTTCCTGTGAAACTGCCTGATTATAACCGAGCGAGACCTGGAAGGCTTTGCCTGGCAGTTCCCACAGTTGGCTCCACATCAGGGTCAAATGCGGATTCCGATAAGTGCTGGCTCTGGAGCTGTGTGACTTGGGTTGGATGCCAGCCTTGTCACAATCCAACAGTGTGACAAGGTGAAGGTGGCCTCAGGTTCAGACTTCAGTTTCTGTATCTGTAAAATGGTGAGACTTTTCCTTTCAACCTTATGGAGTTGTTGGGAGAATGGAACACAATCCTTTGTGGGCATTTTTTAGCAGAGGGAGCTGGTATCTGCTAAGCACTCAGACACGCTGGTGATGCACAGCTGACTGGATTCTTCTTCCTTTAACTTCCTTTCCTTCCTTTCTTTTTTTGACAGGCAGAGTGGACAGTGAGAGAGAGAGAGAGAGAGAGAGAAAGGTCTTCCTTTGCCGTTGGTTTACCCTCCAATGGACGCTGCAGCTGGCGCACCTCGCTGATCCGAAGGCAGGAGCCAGGTGCTTCTCCTGGTCTCCCATGGGGTGCAGGGCCCGAGCACTTGGGCCATCCTCCACTGCACTCCCAGGCACAGCAGAGAGCTGGCCTGGAAGAGGGGCAACCGGGGCAGAATCCGGCGCCCCGACCGGGACTAGAACCCGGTGTGCCGGCGCCGCTAGGCGGAGGATTAGCCTAGTGAGCCGCGGCGCCGGCCCCTTTAACTTCCTTTCAAGTGCTCTGGGCTTTCCAGAGCCCTTTTTCATTCATGCCTCAGCGATCTACAACAGCTCAACAAGATCACCCATACAAGTCAGAATCCCCCGAGTCTACAAAACTGGTTGTTTCACAAAAGCAGAATTTCAGAAGTAAATGGAATTGATCTGCTCTTAGAGATGGAAAGTATTTGATTCAGAGACTCACTCCCAACAGGACTTACAGTAGCAGAGGAGGATCCTGTCCAAGGCAGAGGAAGTTGCTTTTGCCCTTGCGGGTGACCACGCCCTTCCAGCAGGCAAAGGCAGTGTCTTCTGGCCTCTCTATGAATGCAGAGTCTGCAAGGCTGGGGGCCCACAAGCGGAGCAGAGGGAGTTGGTTGCCTCCTTCTTCCTTTCTGTTAGACTCCTCCTTGTGGGCACAGGGCAGGAAGGAGGCACCAGGCAGATGGTGGTCCAAAAAAAAAAAAAAAAAAAAAAAACCCACTGGGCAGTTCCCTGTTAGGACCTGGGGGAACCTTAAAACTGACATCAAACTTCCTGTTATGCCTGGAGGGATCAGTTTCCAAGAAAACTGGTGCTGATGAGTGAGGAAGCAGTGTTCTGATCAAGTTCGCATGCACATGGAATTGTGAATGATGCCGGGGAGTTTGTGAGAAAGGTGACTGTGAACAGGTGCTCATTCTCTCCAGTTTCCTGCAGCTAGGTTTGTACATCACATCCACTTCATCTGAATCTTCAGCAGCTCCTAACGGTGATTCCTGCTGACCAGGTTTGTCTTCCTCCTTAAGGCCTCTGTACCTATGAAGAGAAGCAAGATTAAATCTCCCATTCTGTTAAAATGTCTTGTTCAGATGCTCTCTCAGGTCAGTCTTTGAGTTCATAGATTCTGTAGAAGAATTGCGCTTGTGAGCTGAGAGAGACCATTGCAGCAGAATTGGGGGAGTGGGACTGGGTAACATCTAGAGAGAGCCCTGTACAGAATGAGGTCAAAAAAGGCAAATATCACTGGTAGGTGCTCTAAAGAAAGCGAGGGAATTAAAGAAGAGAGAGTTTTAGGAAGCCCACACTTTAGGATTCTTAGCCTCTTTCTCCATTTACCTGTTGCTGTGACCCTTGGTCCCTGCCCCTTCCCCCCAGGCTAGAGGTATCAAACACCACCAGCCATTTTATTATACATGTGGATTCTGTGGTCCAGGAAGTCAGGGGAGGCGTGCCTCTACACTACAGTGTCTCGGCCTTCAGCAAGAACACTGCAAGTCCTGAGGCGACTCAACCCACCAGGGCTGGAATCATCTCAAGGCTTGCCCACTCTCGGCTGGAGGCAGCACCAGCTGTCCGCTGTGGCCACAGTGGGGCTGTTGGCAGGAACATCTCACACAGCCTCTCCACGTGGCCCCTCTCCTTGATCCCGCGTGCTAAAGACTTAGGCAGGGAAGTAGCTACCACGGAGGAGCTGAGGTCGCCAGCCCCTTCCTGCAACATAACCTGCGCTTCAGCACCCTCTGCACTGCCCCAAAACCACCCTCTCCTGTGCCATGGAAAACTGCAGTTTTGCTGCTTACAACCAACAGACTAAAAATATCTGTGTGGCTGCTGGATGCTCCCTTGGGATGGCTTTTAACTCATTATAAAGTCATTATAATAAAATTACCATGCTGACATTCCCACACCCATCGTGCACCTGACATGGTGACTTTCCACATTTCCAAACAAGGACAAGGAAATGGGTGATACTGTAGCCCCAGTCCAAACCCATCCCTTGTGAAATTTCAATAAATCCTGCCCCCACCACTCCCTACGCTCCAAATCATATAGAAAGATGGCCTTGAACCTCATGGAATATGTCTCTACCTTGAACATGCCAGCACGCCTTCCTGAAAGTTTTAACTTTGCACGTAAAAAATAAATCTTTCTCTCTGCTGACCTTTGCCTGCATCTCATCCTCAAGTTCTTTTCTTGCATTGGAAAAAAGAACCTGGACCCAGTACCCTGCAACACTGCGAGGACAAGGTAGAAGCTGCACACTTGTGACAGAGCCTGGGAAATCATGTGGTGTCACTTCCAGTGACATTCCTGCCCACATGTGTAGGAAGAAAGCATAAACTCCATCTGTCCAAGCACGAGTAGCTACTTCAGCTTGAAAGAACACACAGCGTGGGATATTTGGTGTGGTCGACTTTGCCAAATGTAGGGGTCCATACCTCCCAGCAGCACCGATCAATTCCTGGAGCTTAGAATCCATCCAAGATGTCTAATGGCACCCCGATAAAGTTCAGTGTCCTAGTATGTCCCCGTGTAGTCCGATTCCAGCTTCTCCCTGACCTCATGTCTGCCCCTGACTCAGAGCTTCAGCCATACCAGTTTCCTTTCTGGTCTTTCCCATGTCAACCTCTTTGTCAATTTAGAGCCTTCCAGCACTTGCTTCCTGTGCCTGCCACTCTCTTCCCTTTCTTACACCGTTTCTCCGGAAGGGAGGATCAGAGCAGGACTATTTTCTGCTTTGGATGTCTTCTCTGTATTTCTGCAAGCTGTCAGATTTGCACGGAGGAGGCAGGCAACCAAGCATGTACGCTTTCTATTTCTCATACCCTGCACCTCTGAGCCACTGACCCTACGAGAGGGGTGGGAGGAATCTTAGCAGAGCAAATGAGACAACCTGCTTTCTCATCTTCCTTCGTCTGGCACCAGGAGATGAGAAACACGGATCACAGGCCCTGGCAGCCTTGCTGTCTTCAGATGCCCGGTGTCTGCGACTGATGTTTTATTTTGTTTGTTTTACTTTGGGGTCACTGCAACTGGAGCTGAAATGCTTCTGCCCTTGCTAATGACAGCCTCATCTTCGCAGACACAGAGAGAGGCCTTATTATATAGACAGCAAGCCTCCTGCTGAAGCCACAGTTACCTCCCAGGGACACCTGGGCCGGAGGGCCAGCCAATCACTTTTACAAACACAGAATTCCACGAGGCTAGACATTTAAACCCTTCTCTCAAGCAGCAACCTCAACACCAGCAACTTTATCTTCTCAAAAGAATTGCTTTCATATAATCCAGAGGTTAGTAAATGTTTTCAGTAAAGGGCCAGAGAGCAAATATTTTGGGCTCTGTGGGCCTGCACTGCAGTGGCTTGGTTCTGCCGCTGTGGCGTAAAGGGAGCTGTCAATAGGAAAGGAATGGGTGCATCTGCGTTGCGGTGGCTTTTGTCCATGGGCACTGAGTTTTCTCATATTTGTTATAATCTGCCTTTGCAATAAATGTTATCCTCCCCCCCATCATCTCAGAAGGAAAAATCAATCTTATGAGCTGCACAAAAATAGACTCAGGTCCAGATTTGGCTCCCGGCCTCAGTAATTTAACTCATGCCTTTGAAACACATAATTCCCTCTAATTCACAGTTGGAGTCATCAGGCCACATGACTTGCGGGGGACAACCTGGCCTCATGGCAGTGTTTTTCCAGTATCTGCACTGGGGTACCACCCTTGTCTGCTTTGTTAATTATTCCACATTCTTTGCAGATCAGTGTGAATCCTGGGTTTCAGAAAAGCCTTTTAAGAAATGTAATTAAAATTAAGCTATGTTCTTCCATAGTTTCCTCTGTGTTTGGGCACTTACTGTTTTTATGTGCATCTCCATTTGTGTGATCGTGTAATCACCACCTGCCTTTCCTACATGACCATGAGCCTCTGGAGACCAGAAAGTGGGTCTCAGGCCAGCACCATGGCTCACTAGGCTAATCCTCCGCCTGTGGCGCTGGCACACCGGGTTCTGGTCCCGGTTGGGGCGCTAGATTCTGTCCCGGTTGCCCGTCTTCCAGGTCAGCTCTCTGCTGTGGTCCAGGAGTATAATGGACGATGGCTCAAGTGCTTGGGCCCTGCAGCCGCATGGGAGACCAGGAGAAGCACCTGGCTCCTGGTTTCGGATCAGCGCGTTGTGCCGGCCGCAGTGGCCATTGGGGGTGAACCAACGGAAAAGGAAGACCTTTCTCTCTGTCTCTCTCTCTCACTGTCCACTCTGCCTGTCAAAAAAAAAAAAAAAAGGAAAAGAAAAAAAAGTTCATTTTGTTTTGTGTGTGGCTATTTTTGTTCCTGATCTGAGGAGAGGCCCATCCTCTAAGAGAATGGCACTTAAAATGTCAGATTAACTCTTGGAGGCAGCAAGAATATTTCTTGGTAAGGTCTTGAAATGGGAGCAGCCAGGACTGAACTCAGAACTCAAATGTGAAGAAGCTTATAACAGATCGTCACCTCCCATGTGCTGAAAGCTAGACCTCTGTTAATTAGGCCATGCTTGCTCTCAGTTCACCTGTCTCCTGCTACTCATCATAGTTATAATGATATGTTTATTTGTGTCATCATTTGATTACTGTCTTATCTCCATGCCTGGAGTAGATATGGACAATTTGTCTAAATATTGTCAGAATAACAGGACTTTAAAGGCAGATGTAGGACAAGGAAATCATGTTAGATAAGGGAATAGGAAAGTGAGTCCATTAGGCACATTTGTTTGGGGTATGCTTTTTGACCAAGTGTATCTTGGAGCTCTTAATTTTGTCTCAATTTAATTCAATGAAACTGTATCTGTGCTCCAACAGGGGTTAGAATTTCTGTATGTCTTTAGTATACTATTTAAGGGTAATGCCAGAGACAGGCTTACAATTTATTCATTGGTTCAGCAAATATTTATTAAGAAGTGCAAGATGACAAAAATACACATCTCGCCTGATGGAAGCACTTTCCACTTCCCTTCCCCACCCGTCCCACCCTGGCCTTGCCCTTGATTCTGCAAGAGGCCCTTCCATCAACACGGACGTTAGTCCTCTTGCTGACCAAGAGAAGTCGGCATGAGTAAGGGGCACTGTGTGTGCTGTGAGGTCTCCACAGCCCAAGGAGCCCCCTTCTCACTCCCTGCATAGAATGAGACCCCAACAATAAGACCGACCCATCTCCGTGCGAGGAATCACTGGCAGCAGTGGGAAGGGCCCTGGATTGGGGGATAAAAATGCTGGTCATCCAGGCTCAGCCAGAAACTCTGCACAACACTAGACAAATTGCTTTTTTCCCTCCAGACCTTACTGTCCTATAAGAAAAAGAAAAGGAAATCGATGAGTGATTTCTAAGATCTTTTTCAAGTCTCGCATTCTCACCGTCCATTTAGCGCTGCTCACTTACAGCTGGAGAACCTCAACAAACACAAAAGTCTCCAGAAGTCTCAATTTAAGTTTATTTATTGGACAGGCAGAGAGACAGTACACAGAGACAGGCAGCGATCTCCCATCTGCTGGTTCACTTTCCAAATGCCCACAAGAACTGGGGCATGGCCACACTGAAGCCAGGAGCCTGGAACTTGATTCAGGTTTCCCACATGAGTAGCAGGGATTCAAGTATTTAAGCTATCACTTGCTACCATGCCAGGTGCACATTAGCAGGAATCTGGAATTAAAGTGGAGCTGGGACTTGACCCCAACACTCCAGTATGGAGTGCGGATACCTAAAGTGTTGATTTCATCGCTGTGCCAAATGCTTGAGTCTGAGTTTAATAACCGTTCTGTTTTGTGAAACTTTTCAGGATTTGAGAAAACAACAAATGAAACCATTAAAAAGAGTCTCTGACTGACAACAGCTGAAGATGAATAGGCTGTAAGGTGTGAAATGGCAATGAAACTCTTTCAAAGGGGAAAGCGTCACCCTCATGTTGAGAGTGTTTGGGTGGGGCAGTCTTTGAGTGAACCCCAATCATATAATGGGCACGGGAAGAGCCCCTTCCAGTTGCCATGTGTTGAGCTTCTGTTGGATGCCAGGCACTGTCCTAATTGCTCTGCATGTGCTACCCCACTAGATCCTCTCCACACAGTATCTTAGTCAAACAGAAAATTAAAAGATTCCTCTCCTGACAGGCCTGCACAGAGCAGGATGTTTAGCATCGGGATGAAAGTGTGAAGAGAGCAATTAAGAATGCATTTTTAATAGCTCCTGGCTCTGTCATGAAATGCTGGTGTTTATTTTGTTCACCCATGGCTTTCCACTAGCCTTCCCGCTCCAAAGGAAAGCCACTAGTTGTCCTATGCCACTGCAGCTTAGGACTATGTTTACTTTTTTTTTTTTTTTTTTTTTTTTACAGGCAGAGTGGACAGTGAGAGAGACAGAGAAAAGTCTTCCTTTTGCTGTTGGTTCACCCTCCAATGGCCGCCGCTGCCGGTGCGCTGAGGCCGGTGCACAGCACTGATCCGATGGCAGGAGCCAGGTGCTTCTCCTGGTCTCCCATGGGGTGCAGGGCCCAAGCACTGGGGCCATCCTCCACTGCACTCCTGGGCCACAGCAGAGAGCTGGCCTGGAAGAGGGGCAACCAGGACAGAATCCGGTGCCCCGACCAGAACTAGAACCCGGTGTGCCGGCGCTACAAGGTGGAGGATTAGCCTATTGAGCCACGGCGCCAGCCTATGTTTACTTCTAAAAGGTAATGGAGAAGAATGAGGTGGGCCTGCTAAGGAGGGAGGGGCCTGAACAACTGTGTGGAGATGGGTATGTATTTGGGCTGGACTTATTAACCCACAGGATAGTTTATGTAGTTGTAAGTGCATGAGGAGTTTGGGAGGCTGGGTTGATGGCAATTAGCAGAAGGACCTTGTTCTATGATAGTCATTGGTTTTGTTTGCAAAGGCCTTGGAAGGGAAACCAGTTACAATGACAGCCCTGTGAGAGTACAGGAGTGTTAGCAGACAGCAGGGGTAAGGGAAAGGTGTAGGGCTCAACATGGAACAACGTAGAGGTGGCTTCAGAGTGATGAAGGCCCAAGGATATGCAGGCAGAGAGCAAGTGATAAAGGAGGGAGCGAGGAAGAGGGAGAGACAGTAAGCACCCAGCTCTGTTTAGCTGTTCTACTTGAGTCCCTCACAATTCCCTGAAAATCAACATTTCTCACCTTGTTTTTTTAAAGATGTATTTGTTTATTTGAAAGGCAAAGTAACAGCGAGAGACACACACAGGGAGATTCTCCCTCCGCTGGTTCATTCCACAAATGGCTGCAACCCCTCATGCCTGCTAGAGTCGAGCACTTCAGCTGGCGTCTGCTGCCTCACAGGTGCATTCGCCGGAAGCTGGATTGGAAGCAGAGTAGGCAGGATTCGCACTAACACTCTGATATGGGATACAGACGCCCTAAGTGGCAGCATGACCTTCTGTGCCACAGCGTCTGCTCCTGTGCCTTACTTTCGTGAATTAACAATTCCATGCTCATTTTATTCTAAACACTTACTCTATCATAGAATAAAAACAATTTCTCTCCCAGTTTCCTCCATCTCATTAAAAACATAATCCAGTTGTTTACACCTAAAACCTGGGACCCACCCTAGGTTCCTTCCCTGGCCTTCACATTCATAAGCCAAAATCTGTTAAGGCCCCTACCATGTACAGGCTCAGCTGCATATGCTGGGGCTCTCGTAGGAGCAAGCCCCGTTCTAGTGTACAGAGTCAGACAATGAAGGAAATAAAAAAATGAAACAACTGACACGACCTGTCAGAAGTTGTGCTAAGAACACTAAGTCGGGAAGTGTTGATGGGGACGGCAGGGGGTGGGGACAATATAGGTCCCTCAAAAACATGGTTGTTGAGGTACATCTGACAAAGGTTTTAAAACACTGAGGAGCCATGAAGAGTGTGTGTTCAAGGGATAGCAAGTTCCCTAAGCTTTGTTGGGACAAAGCAATTTGACTGGAGGGCAGTGGAAGACCATGGAGGAGTGGGGAGAGAAGGGGAGAAGGGGTGAGTAGTGAGGGAGGGATGGATCTGCAGTGTTTTTGGCCTGTATTCCCAGAGACATGAAAAGGTTTTGATCAGAGAAATGACTCAAGGCACAGCATGTCTGCTGTCAAAATATTTCTCAAGCACATTCATGTCTTTCCATCTCTACTACCACTGTCCTTGTCTAAACCACCCTCATCTCTTGCGTAAGTCTTAGAAAATCTCACAGTTGGGTTTTCATTTTAAAATTTAACCCCTTAAAGCCGTTCCCTTGCAGAGCCACAGTCATCTTTGAAATATATATTGGGTAATGGCACATCTTGCTTTAAGTGCTTCTATGCTTAAATGCTTCCCATTGCTCGGTGAGCAAAACCTGAATCCCCCTCCTCCACGTGCAGTCACTCTCTTGTTACTCAGCTGCAGCCCCGGGAGCCTCCTCTCCCTTCCTCAAACACCAATTCTCTGCACCTTAGGCTCTGTGCACCTGCAGTTCCTTTTGTGTGGAACAGTCCCCCCCCCCCCCCCGCCCCGGCTCTTCAGAGACCAACCCCTTCTCTTCCGCTAGGTCTCCGTCTCAGGCGCCTCGTCCTGAGAGCTGCCCGTTCTAGCTGTCTGTCCCTGAGTCTCCGTCACAGCATAGTGCTAGTTTCTGCTTGAACAATGTGCAAGACTGCCTTTGCTTGCTTGCTTTCTAAGTTGCTTGTTTGTCTTTCTAGACTGTGTACTCCATGAGGACAAGACTCTCCTGGGTTTCTTTGTCATGGCTGTATCCCTAAAGCCTACCATGGTGCCTGGCACATGGTTGTTGGTGTGGAATAAAAATTGGAAGACTAAACAGAGGAAGAGAGAGGATCATAGATAGATATAGACCCTGAAGTGATACATACAGGCGTGTGTGTGTGTGTGTGTGGATTCTGTATTAAGATTGATGAGTGAGCTTTGTAATGAACAAAGAACTGTAATTTTATAAGCTGTTTTAAACATTCTCTTAACAGAAAGGGCAGCAAGGGGCTGGCTCTGTGGCACAGTGGGTTAAAGCCACAGCCTGTAGAACTCACATCCCATATGGACGCCAGTTCAAGACTTGGCTGCTCCACTTCCGATCCAACTCCCTGTACATGGGAAAGCAGTGGAAGATGACCCAAGTGCTTGGGCCCCTGCACCCACATCGAGACCCAGAGTGAATCTCCTGCCTCCTGGCTTCAGCCAGGCCCAGCCCCAGTTGTTATGGCCATTTGGGGAGTGAAGCAACGGATGGAGGACCTCTCTCTTATTTCTCTCTCTCACTCTCCCTCTCTCTCTCTCTCTCTGTAACTCTTCTTTCAGATTAATAAATAAATCTTAAAAAGAAAGAAAGAAAGGGAGGCAAGTATAATGTGAATACTTGACGTGGTGACATTTTTTTGCTTCAAAAAATGATATTTTTAGTATATTCATTTCTAATTGTTGCTACATTTATTTCAGTTCCCATGGGAACCTAAAGAAGGACTTCCCTGTTTCCCCCACCCCGTGGGCTCTAGCAAAGGAAAATGGACCATAGGGAGTCTGCAGGAGCTGCTGCAAAATCTGCTGTTGTTCAGGTAACTCAGCATAGCCAGCACTGACTGGGAGTTCGCTCTGGGTCTGGTCTGTGCGTGCTTGCCATGGAGAGAGGGCAACACACAAATGAATCTGCAGTGCAGTGCGCTTGGTGAGGTGATGGCTCGCACAAGGTGTTACAGAGGTCAAGGAAATTTTCTGGAGGGATAATCATAAATTGCGTTTTAAAATCATCCTGAGGTTAGCCAGATGAGAGAGGGGAGGGGGAGTAGGAAGAAATCTGTGGCCAATTATCTTCCTATTTCTATTCAAATGCACAAGGAAGAGTTGAACCACAAAGGGAAAAATGAGAGGGAATTAAACCTAAGGGAAGTAAAACCCACTTTCCACTGCTTGTGTCTGTGTACAGAGAATGGATGTGGGTCTAGTTGAAGAGAATTACTGACTATGGAAGAAAAAGAAACTCCTATGCGTTTGTTACTTGAATGTATTGCAAAGTAAATCCCTCCAAGGGAAAGAAGGTCAGATTGCCGTCTTTGGAATACACTCAACAGCCTCAAGTCAGGGGTTTCCTAGGGGGTGTGGGTGTGCGGAACGGATAAGGAAAAGGCGAACCAATCTGAAAGGGAGTGAGTTAACCATGCAGCTGGCATCTCTGCAACCAGTTGGGGCCCTGATGATGTCACAATCTACCTGGTTGGCTGAGAAATGGTGTTTTCATCCGAAGAACGCACGCCAGCAATGCACAGTTGTTTCAGGAGGCCCCCAGTTCTTGGTAAATACGTCTCGACAATGTGAAGGGAAACAGCTTCCAGGGGCTCTCAGACTCTCTCCTCCCTTTCTTGTCTGCCTCTCAGTTTTCATGTGCTCCCTTCAGTTTTTCTTCTCTCCAACTCTACACCAGTCCCTGTGTACTTTTTACCACCCTCACCAACAGTATTTCCTCTTAATTCTAAAACCTGCAATTATCCTAAAATAATCCTAAATTATTCTAAGATAATCCTAAAACCAAGAATTATAGGAAAGACCTCAGTCAAGGTTGGGGGAGGACTCTCAAGAGCTAATTAATTTTGTCACATGCTTATTAACAAAATCAGTGGAATCCAGTGCTGCTACTGACATAATATCCTAGAATGTGAGAAGTCAGGAAATCAAGTGTCTTAATACAGTGCTCTCATTTGCAGATTAAAGATCTGAGATCCAAAGACAATGGGCCAGCTCAGTCTCTCTGTGCCAGGAACTGTCTGACAAATGAGGCAGTATACTCATATTTTAATAGCTAACTTCCTTTGAATGTAGTTCAGAACTTAATTTCCTTCGAACAAATTCCCATCATCAAAAGTTTCAATTGTACCAGTGGAATCCCCTTAAATATTCTTTTAATGAATCCAGAATACAACTATTTTTATTTTTCTGTTTGAAATGTGTATACAGCATTTTTAAAAATCACCTTTCTTGATGGCGTTTTTATTGAGTTTTTTTCCCCAACTACCCAAACTAATTAAATGCATAAGATGGAGCAAAAATGTATGGAATCGTCCAAATGCTTATTCTTGGTTGTGAGCTGCCAAATTAAAAACTTGCTTTTTGCAAAGCTAAATCTGCAAGGAGAGAGTTTGGAACAAATGATTATGGCACTGAGCCTCCTGATTTGCATGCATTATCTCACAGAAGCCTTGCAGTCCTCCTGTGAATGCAATTAGGGTTTCCACTTCAAAGGCAAACAGAGGTTTGGAGAGGTTAGGCTCTGGGTCAGGTCCTAAGTGGTAGAGCAAGTATGCAAGCCCAGGTATGGCAGAACTACGGTCTGAGATCTCATTATGCCAATGAGAGACAAGGCAAATGAATTTAAAAATGTAGTCTTTTTACATCCTCATTTCCACAGGCTAGGTGTCAGTGGATACAGTGAGAGGGAGCAGTTACCACTGTTGTATATAGTTCGGAAAAGGATTTCCTTCCAGTGGATTCTTTCTTATGGATGTGAGGAAGTTTGACAGCATAACAAGGTAGATCAACCAAGAACCGCCTGTGACTGTTTTAATATCTTATCAGTACCCACCCTCTAACTCTCTTTGCTAGTTCCTCTCTTTCCATGATTATGGGTGTGTCTGCTGAGAATCTTTTTGGATTCTTGGAGCAAGAGCCAGATCAATCCTTCCTTTGCAGGTCACATAACTTCACTGGCTTCTCTGTTTCTGTCTATTTCTGGCTCGCTCGCTCTCTCACACACATACACACACACACACACACACAAACACCATAATATGCTGCTTTTGCTTCATAGTTCATTTCCAATGTCTTTCAAGTTCAACTACGAGCATAAACCCTTATTTGCATTCCTTAAGATTGCTACAATTCTGTTTGTTCATTAACTTTAGCTACTATTATAAGTAAGACCACAGTCTTATTAATTAAGACTGCACTCTTAATTAATTGGGCTTTGATCAGAATTACAAGCATAACATAGTTTCTCTCACTCTCTTATTGGTCCACGGAGAAACCAAAAAAGTGGCAGAAACCATTCACTCAAGGTAAAGTAATTCTATATTTTCCTGTCACCCCTTTGTGAACACAAAGCCTTAATCTAATGATGGTGTCCCAAAGAGGATGTCAGGCTTGGCGTTGGCCACCCATTCTCATGGCATTAGGAATACAGGTAGCTCTTCATCTCCATTTCCACCCCAGCTATTTCAGCCAAGTGCTTATTATTATGTGAGAGTCAGAGAGACAGAGAGAGACAGAGAGAGAGAGAGAGAGAATTCCCATCTGTTGGTTCACTCTCCCAAATGGCTGGTGCAGGCCTACTTCTGAGTCTAGGAACCAGAAATGCATTCTAGGTCTTCTATGTGGGAGGCAGGGACCCCACTACTTGGAATATCTCCTGTTGCCTTCCAAGGTCTGTATTATAAGGAAACTGGAGTCCAGAGGTAGAGCCGCACTTGAGCCCAGGTACAATGATACTGGATACTGGACGTTTTAAGCAGCATCTTAACTGTGAGGCCAAATGCCTACCTCCCAAGTGCTTTTGAAGCACTACTTTTCGGATGTCTTTCTGATAAACACAACTGAATATTTAAATCTGAACTGGTTATTAAAGAGCTATGCTGTTCAGTATGGTAGCCAATAGCTACTTGTGGTTATTGGGTACAAGGAACACATCTAGTCCAAACTGAGATGCAGTGTATGTGTAATGAACAATTTACTTTGAAAGTTTAGTACAAGAAAAAGTACACAAAATATTTCATTGATTTTTTTTTACTTATTAAAACATAACATTTTGGGCTGGCACTGTGGTGTAGCAGGTAAAGTCACCACCTGCAGTGCCAGCATCCCATATGGGCACTGGTTCAAGTCCTGGCTACTCAAATCCCAATCCAGCTCTCTGCTGTGGCATCAGAAAGCCGTGGAAGATGTTTGGGCCCCTGCACCTGCACGGGAGACCCAGAAGAAGCTCCTGACTCCTGGCTTCATATTGGCACAGTTCCAGCCATTGAGGCCATTTGGGGAGTGAACCGGTGGATTGAAGATTTATTTATTTATTTGAAAGGCAAAGTTACAGAGAGGCAGAGGCAGAGGCAGGCAAAGAGAGAGAGAGAGAGAGAGAGAGAGAGAGAGAGAGAGAGATATCTTTCATCCACTGGTTCACTCCCCAAATGGCTACAAAGGTCAGAGCTGCACTGCTCTGAAGCCAGGAGCCAGGAGCTTCTTCCAGGTCACCCATGCAGGTGCAGGGATCCAAGGACTTGGGCTATCTTCCATGGCTTTCCCAGGCTGTAGCAGAGAGCTTGATTGGAAGTGGAGCAGTGAGGACTCGAACAGGTGTCCATATGGGATGCCAGCACTGCAGGTGGTAGCTTTACCTTCTACACCATAGTGCCGGCCCCCAACTAATGTTTATTAAATGAGTTTTGCATGCTTGATAATGTGTCCTAGTATTTTACATATTTCGTTTAATCTTACTGTAATCCTATGAACTAGATACCACAGTCATCCCAATCTTAGAGATAAGCTCTAGAGAAAGGAAGAACTTTGTTCAGTATTCCATAGCAAGTAGTTTAGATGCTGTAACCTCAGTGCCATGGACTCCCTCCTTAATTGTCTTTGCCCCCAATTCAGATTTCATTTTCTCTTTGAAACCAACTTATGCACGATGTAAAGGAATAGTCATTCTCGTGGAGGTGGGCCTCTATAATTATAGCACAATCTATTTTCTTAACTACGAAGGCAGAGGAAAGTAGAAAAACTGTGAAGCTTGGTGATGGAAAATGAATCTTTCTGCCTAAGGCTACCTTCCTGTCATATCAATACACAGACACACAACACACATACACACAGCACAAATCACTTTCCTAGACTTTGCAATATTGATAGTGGAACTGCATCTTAGATTTGATAACAAAAATTAAAGGAAAGGTAAAAATAACATATGCACAAAAAATAAACCCTCAATTTCCTTATAAAGGACAACATTGGAAATTATTTTGCATTTCAGAATGGATCCGACTCCGCCTATTTCTTTTCCAGCTTTGAATGGATTATTGCTTCTTTAGTTGAATATCTGAAGATATTACTTGCTTATGTTTAGGGGTTGTATTACACAAAATGTGCGTTATCTGAGACACTAAAATCACACTTAGCACAGAGAACTGCTCATTTCAACCTGAAAACTGGAGCACATGCAGGAAATGAAATTCCCTCCACGTGGATGCTAACTCTAGGGCATATAGTCACTGAATGGAATGGAAGCTAGAATTGCCTCTATTATTTCAATTGACTTTCGGAATATGGAAAACCTATACAATTGAATTTGTGCAAGTTAAGTGAAAATGCATATGGCCCCACTACACTGTCAGTCTCCCAGTTTCTCTGATAAATAGTGTTAGATGTATATGGGTCTATTGTGTCTGAGGATCCTCAAGGAAGGGTTGTTGTGAGTAGGGAGGGAAGAAGTTTTCTTTGGTGGGCTTGAAGAATTCATGAATTGATTCGCTGGCTCTTAGAACAGTAACCAGGTATCCTCTCTGTGCCTGATGCTGTCCCAGGTACTGAGGAACCAGAGATGACGCAGGACACCATCCCTGTCCATCAGTTACTCAGAAGTTTCAGAGCAATGGATCATGGGGGGGGGGTGGCAAAAAGTGGGTAGAGGCCCAGGAACATAATGGGCACCATCCCTAAGGGCTTGGGTGCATAGTTCATATTTTATTTTATTGTTATTATTGGTAGCAAAAGGAGAAAGAAGGCTAAGTGGGAAAGGAATATTGAAAAATACCGTAGGGCCCCTGGGTCTGCTGGGTTCTGCAGCAGCAGGCACTGATACTCTGGCGGAGTGGGAGAATGCGAGAGTGGGTAGTTGAGTGGAAAAGAGAGGCTAATACAGCAAATTTTTAAGCATCTCTATTTTAAACTGCATGGGAGAAATGCAGACAACAGACCTACTCCACTAATGAGCAGAATCTTATAGTAGAAACCTACTTTTTTGACTGCTTCACTGTGTATCTTTACAAAGTTTTCAAAACATGATCTTGTCCAATTATCCACTTTTTAAGGCTACTAATTTGTGTTCTAAGTGGGGTCATTGAATTTGCAGTTTTTTTGCCACGTAAATGTTTGTTAAATTTTTGCCTCATTTATTCTCCTCTGAGATCATGACTTGCTCCTTCTTTGTTTTTTAAAAGCTAACGTGCTAGCTCACTTCTGAGGTGTCTCTTTGGCTTTCTATTCCTAATCTGGAATTTATTATATTTACTGATGCCCACATGAGAGACTCTATCTACATCAACTTTGTACCTTCTTCTATTTTCTCTCCTCAAGGTCGTTTATGGCCCAGGCTGCCTTCTGAATCAGAGAGATACCGAAAGTTGTAAAACTCACACAAAGCCAGGCTTTGTTGTCCCCTGAGTGTGCAGAGGGCACTCGCCCCGAGTATGCCACCTTGTGCCTTGATCACATGCTCTTTTGTCTTCTGCACGCCACTGTCTAGGGTCCATCCAGGACAGAGGATGGAAGAAGCCAGAACATTTAAACCCAGGACGTCTGGGCTCCAGCTGCTGTACTTGTAGGGGAGTCACTGTGTTCCATGGGCATGGCTGGTCAGAGTGCTGGAACACACTCTGTGCCTCATCCGTGCTCGGGTTAGGCCACATGTGCCGCTCCAAGTCCTGAGCAGGCGGCCCGTGGAAGGACTGAGAAGCCAGCCCAGTTTGCTCTTGGAGCCAGGCTGTCCTGCTTTCCAGTGCTCTGAGTCTGGCTGTGGTTACATCCCCTGTTCTGGTCTCCCTTCCACACTGTTGACGCCAGCTGGTGTTCCCAAATGGCTATGTATGGATGACCAAAGATTATTTTTTTTTTTCAGTTAAAAGATACTTTAAAAACATTTGAAAGAAAGTATATTGCTTTTTTTCCTGATTATGAAGTCAGACATGCTCAATGTAAAGAATTTGACAATGCCAAAATAGTATAAATTTAAAAAGTCAAATATGAGGAATGGCTGTTTAGCATAGTAGCTAATACACCTGCGTCCCACTTTGTTGTGTCTGGGTTAGATACCTGGCCCTGTTCCTGAGCCCAGCTTCCTACTAATGTTCACCCTGGGGGGCATCAGTAATAGCTCAGATGGTTGGGTCCCTGCCATCCATGTGGGAGACCTGGGTTGAGTTCTTGGTTTCCAGCTTAAATTCTGGCCCAGCTCCAACCATATGGGCATTCGAGGACTGGATCAGTGGATATGAGTTCTCTCTCTCTCTCTCTCTATTTATTTCTCTGTGTCTGTATCTCTGCCTCTCAAATGAATTAGAAAAACAAATTTTAAAAGTCAAGTGTGAACTGCCTCCCAGGGACAATCATTGCTAATATTTTGAGATATTTCTCATAGCCATCTAATGCTGTGCCAGGCCTTTGTATAAAAAGAATACTATTCAATATGCTGCCTGGCAGTCCACTTTTTTCTCTTAATATTTTGTGACTATTTTTCCATATCACTTACATAGTTTGTGAGGCCACATTTGAATAGGTTTGTGTGTGTGTGTGCGTGCACATATATAATGCTCTCCAGTGATTCTTCCCATAATTTAAAATAGTCCTTAGAATGAGAACTATCCCAGAATCTGGTTCACCCTTCCGCCTTGATCAGCTCCTCCTGGAGCTATCACAAACCATGTATTTTGATGTTTAACTTCTCATTCTCTGACTTCTCTATGCCTAACAGCACCTTACTCATATTTTATTCTTTACATAAAAGCTTTTTAAAAATTTCATAATGTGTGTTTATAGGAAAAGAAAAAAATCTGTCTAGTGTGCAAAAGTTAGTTATCTCCAGAGGAGAGAATTTTTATTTTTTTAAGTCCATCTATTAGGGCTATTTAATTTACAAAAATTACAGAAAAATCAGCTGTACTGGTTAGGAATAGGTTTATTGGAGAAATATGAATTAATGGTAACATAAACATTGTATTGTTTATTTTCTCAAGTAAAGCAAGACTGCAGATTGTATACACAGTCAGTCTGTGCTATAGAACGTCTCTCGGGGACCCGTGCTCTTATATTTGTCTTTGCCCTCATGACTTACATTCTTGAAGGTTTCATAATGCCTGCTGCTAAGCTCCTCATTCCACACAGCAGGCAGGAATAAGGGGGCAAAATACATAAGGCATGCCTTTACCGTACCAGGGACATTGGCAGAGTGTCCCCGGAAGTCCCGTGCAGCACAGCTGCTGACACTTCCTTGGCCAGAGCTCAGCCAAAGCCGGCCGTGCTGGGAATGTAGTCGTTTACCCTGAAATAAAACTGAGGTTTGAATACCCACGGAAGAGGATGGAGAACATTGAGCAGTCAACTAGAAAATGCATTGCTCCTGTAACTGAACGGTCCAAGTGTCGTCTACAGCTTCGGGTACAGTTTGACCCAGCTTTTGTCAGCACCATGAGAACCTTGCTTCCATTTTTCAGTTTCTAGAGTGCATTTTCCTCATGTGTTGTTTTTATCCCTAGATTATTTCTTTCTAGGCTGGCAGAAGGGGCTGTGTTATTTCATGATACCTCGTTATATAGCTCACTGTCCAGAGAAGGAAGGGACACTCTGTCTGAGACCTTTCACAGGACAGCAAGAATATTTCTTCCCCCAATCCTGAACAGTTTATTTGTGTAACATTCGCCCAAAATAGACTGCATCTTATGCTTGAATCCATTTTACGACCAGGTGGATGGAATGTTCTTATTGGTGTAGACCAATGACAGGCATCCCTAGGTCTGGTAATGATTTAGCATCCCTGAAACACAGAATGACTGGGTGAGGGGATGTGATTCCTGCACGTGAAAATCAGCGAAGGTGCATAGAGAAGCCAGTGTTCACCATAGCACTTTTAGATAGTATCTCCCTCCTCCTATGTCATTAGCATACATACCCAATTCTTCACTTTTTCCTTAGCGACTTCCCAGTATCCTGGTGTTGTCTTCTCTGGTCATCTCTTCAACTGTGAATAGTACAACTAAACCTTCATTTTATTGCTCCTTCCGTTAATCACAGGGGTTGATATCTACCGACTTCTATTTTGTGGTCTAAGAACGCTAAGTTCTTACAGTATCCAAGCTCCAACTCCAATGGCTTTGCCAGTTGGAGCAGTATTTTTGTAACATTGAGATTGAGAAATACATGTAGTATCCTATCTGTTCAAATATCCCATGGTTGATTCTAAAAGTTCAAAAGCAAAAAACATTTAAATCATGCTATTATACACATTGCCAGAGGAAGGCTTCTAGGCTGCTGCTTCCTTTCCCGGTGATCAAAGACACAAGCCTGTGCCATTCGAGTTCAAACAGCTTCTCTGTTTTTAATCACCAGCAAATATCTTTTTTTTTTTTTTTTTTTTTTTTTTTTTTTTTTTTTTTTTTTGACAGGCAGAGTGGATGGTGAGAGAGAAAGAGAGAAAGGTCTTCTTTTTTTCCGTTGGTTCACCCCCCAATGGCCGCTACGGCTGGCACGCTGTGGCCGGCGCACTGTGCTGATCCGATGGCAGGAGCCAGGTGCCTCTCCTGGTCTCCCATGGGGTGCAGGGCCCCAGCACTTGGGCCATCCTCCACTGCACTCCCTGGCCACAGCAGAGAGCTGGCCTGGAAGAGGGGCAACCGGGACAGAATCCGGTGCCCCGACCGGGACTAGAACCCGGTGTGCCGGCGCCGCAGGTGGAGGATTAGCCTATTGAGCCGCGGCACCGGCCACCAGCAAATATCTTTACCATTTCTATAAGTGGCCCAGGATTTTAGATAACTGATTTCTTCTCTCTCTTTTTTTTTTTTTTTTTTTTCCTTCCCCTGGAGACCTCTCTTCTGTGGTCCTCCAATCAGAATTAGATGAGCTACTCCTGAGGCCAGCAGCAAGGATCTCTTACACCCAGGAGGTAGATCTGGAGCTCAGAAAAGATTTCTGGGCTGGAGTGCAAAATGTGGGACTTGTTAGCATACAAATGGTAATTAAAGCAAACATTGTGGATGGAATCGTGTGGGGGACTGTAGAGAGTGAAAAAGAAGAGGGAGGGCCTTGACATTTAAGTGCTAGTTGGAGAGAAGAATCTTGCAGAAGAGACTGAAGGTTTCAAATCTTAGTATCAGAGCTTCAGTGAGGAGAGGGAGTAGCGGGGAGGCGATGTTGAAATCTCACACCTGAAACAGGGGCACCTTGCTTCAGCACTCCTGGCTGGTGGCGCCCAGCCTGTGCTTTCGTACCTGCTGTGCTAAGTGGCTCTACATGTTGAGACAGTCTTATACCAAGCAGAATTCTAGTCTCTAAATATCCTGGCCTCTGTTCCTCCTACTTGCGCATCAGCATTCCAGCCCGATTGTATTGTTTCCTTCTGCATAATAGCACTCCAAACAGTCTGAAATAGTTGAGTGCCCAATACATTTAATATAATGAACCATAATGTTGTTTGGGCACTGTTGTTACTGTTACGGTTTTTATTTCATGGTTTCTCCGAGCAAAAGCTGTAATGCCGGACAATTCCAGTCTTGGCACTTCTCCTTTCTAGCCTGGTCATCTCACTACCAGCTTCTTCAACCTTGCTGTATTGTGCCTCTTTTTCTTTTGTAAAATTGTAGTAGTAATAGTTCTCCTTTATAGAGTAGCCAGGAGTTTCAACTGAGTGCTTATCACAGGGAATAGCAAGTGCAATATGCTCAAGAAATGTTTGTTTTATAAAAATAAAATGACAATAATAATAATAAGACAATAATAATAACAAGCTCCATTTGCCATCTATGCTTATCTTATTAACCTTTCCAGTGTGTTGTAATAGTCTCTCTGCATTTCTGTTTTCAATACTTGGCTCTGAGTATTTTGAAATAAAAGTTCCCATCTTTCTATTTGTCACACCCTCAAGACTAAGTAAAGGGCCTGTCACTCAGAAAATTAGTAAAATGTGCCAACCCCTCGCTACCCAGGTTGCCCTTCTCGAAACAGGAAGTAATAGTTCAGATGATCCACTATTGTTTGGGTCCAGAACAGAGTCCTTGCTTGTGCCCAGAGCCCTCCTGAGCACTCCTACAGCTCTTCTCTCCACAGCTCTGCCAGCCCGAGGCATCTTCTGGGACAGTGGCCATTCCCTGTCTGCTCACTTTCTTTTCTTGCCACAAGAGTCTCTCCCTTCCCAAAGTTTCACTTCCTAGTTACAAGAGGAAAGCATCCAGGATTTGGAATGGGAGCCAGCTGATACAGGGGAAAGGTGATGAACAGTGTAGACAAGGGTCTTGTTCATATGAATTGAAGCTAGTGAAAAAAAAAAAAAAGAAAATATAGTATTTTTAAACTTACCCCCAAATTCATGTGTCCTTGTTAAGGTCCAGTTTTACTGCATCCAGAATATGGAAGTGGTTATACAACTCTATTTTTCATCAAAACTCATAGAATTGTCTATGGGAAAACAGTGAATTTTACCATATGCGAATGAAAAACCAGTGGTCAATCTTCCATGATGTCAGCACTTGCCCAGCAGGTCATCCTCGGACGTGACTCATTGATGTGACTCACCTTGCCTGGGAAGGCTTGCGTGAAAGTGTTTATTTTCTAGCTCTCTTTCCCTTCCTGATAGACTAAATATTCATTTATTTGATTTTATTGATAGTAAAATATGAATCAGTTAACTGCCTTTTCAAACATAAATAGATTAAATCAAACAGTATCAGTAAGACCAGAGGACAACAGCCACACAAAAGGGGGCCAGGAGCCTCTTATCTGGGCTGTGATAACTCTGGTTTGCCGCCCCTTATCTGCGTTGATTCTCTGCTGCTTTGGCCAGTTGGCTTTTGGTGTTCAAACAACAGGTTAATCTAGAGGTTGCTAGATGGTGAGGTATTAAGAACGCCCTGTCTTGAATCCATGTAGCCTGGCTTCTGGGCAGCTGTTCCCCAGTCAAAGGCAGCCCCAAGCCTCTCCCCTCCTGCTCTGGCTTCTCATCCACTTCTTAGCTGCAGACAGGAGTCTGAACCACCAGTTCTGACAACCCCTCCTGCCCACCAGCCTGTTTCTTCCCAGGCCACATCCTCTCAGAAGTGTGTGATCACCCTTCCATCCACAGGGATGCCCGTGGATGCTGTTTCCTTT